>NC_079566.1:6884845-7184845 GCF_015846415.1 Triplophysa dalaica | reverse complement strand
TCCCCTAAATAGCAATAGGTTTTTAGTTAGGAGTTTTATTTTATTTACAACGATGCTGAGAGCAAATTTTATTAAGGAATAGAAAGAAATCTTAAGCCAAGAGTAAAGGTTTACAGATGGATCTACTCACCGATGAGAGGCTTTCTCCCATTGTATGTTTCTGGAGAGTCCTCAATGGAATGAATTTGACCAGCAAGGTTTCGAGTCTTAGTGGGTGAATATCGTGACGGCAGAGGAATTTTATTTTCCACGGAGGTATGTGACGGAGTCGCCACTATTGGTGGAAAATTACAAAATTATACAAACTAATGATTTGTTAAGTGTATGTGCAATATTTTTCATATTTTATTTTACAAACAATGAGGGTACAAAGTACACTACCATGTGGATCAAAGTCTGTGCTGACTGGTTCCTGAGACTCAACCTCATCATACAATGGAGTTAATAAATAAGGTGACTCCAATGCCCGCCTTTGGGTTATGATGGGCTCAATAAATCTGACAGGCTCAGGAGTAGTGATTAAACCTTCATAGCTGAAAGATTCTTGCCTGTTGGTTACATTCTGTGTTTTCTCTGGTACAATGTGGCTCACAGTAAAAGATGAAGTTTGCAGCTGGGCTTCGTATGCGTAAGCAGTTTGGGCCATGTGTACTGAATAGCCAACTCCAAATGGGTGGCTGAATCCAGTTCCTCCACCTTCATTCCGCCATGGCAGGGGACCCCAGTGTCCTGGTGGTCTGGCGACATGATGAACAATGTCTTTGTACTGAAATAAAGGTGTGACGGGACTTGAGGTTCTAGGGGGTAATGCGGTTTGTCTTGGATGCGACAGCTGAGAGAGTGGCTCACTTATAACCGAACACTTTGACATCACTGGTGAAGTAGATACATGCCGCATTGAGGCTATACTCTCTGTGGTTACGTCGTTTCTGTTTTCAAGCTCTTGCAGCCCCTGAACACCTTTCACAAAAACACGTTAAAACATATTTCATCATCCAGAGTATGATATATATTTTGGGTTGTAAAAAAATAGCAGAATATGGCCACTTGCAAACCTGTAACCAGGGTGTCATGAATGATTGACTGAAGTTGATTAGGATATCGAGGATTCTTAATCTTGTTCAGTTTTCTAAAAGCTAAAATAACAGTAGAAAGATTGTTATATGGTTTTTATTAAAATGCCTCACTAAATCTTAAAACATCACTCAGACGTCTATAAAAATACATTATAAAAATAAAAACTCACATACAAATGAAATCCTATGTTTGGGGTAAAGGGTTTTAAATAACAAAATAAATGGAAAATAGAATGGAAAACAAAAGTTGACATATTTGTACATTCTCAAGTACTTGCTCCCTAATTTTACCCCAAAAAACGTAGGGTATTCAGTGTACTGTGCTGTAATTAAAAAATAATTCAAGATCTTTATGTCGTGCTATTTCCCAAAAATGTTAAACAAAAAAGCAATCTAATAGGATTAACATAAAAGACGAACCAGCAGGGACAGGCCATAACGTCAACTCTTTGTATATGATTTCATCCACACATAGAACCTTGTCAGAGTAAACATAAGATTGAAGGGATTTAAAATATACAAATATCAGTAAGCATTTCCAGACAATCAAACCATTATTTGGGCTTTTGCTCAGTTTCAAATGAAATGCACATGTGCTGCCTCCATAAGGTATTTTGATATAACAAAACTTAATAAAAATACTTAATATATTTCCTCAGTTTTACCTGTACATCACCTGTTCCCTCTTTCTTCTCTACAATTGTTGCAAGATCCATGAGAGGGCGAGCCAAAAGAGACAAATCTGTATAAGACCTCCACGCATGTGCATGATGAGACTTCTATTATGGAAATTAGACGAAAAAAACAAAACAAACAAACTAATGTAAATTTATTAGATGTGACACAATAAGCTTTTGCATGTGAATATTCATAGAACACCTCCCACGAGAACTATCTGAGACTATCAACAACATTTAACGGGAAGTAGTTATAAAAAATAAAACATGAACCTACAGTGTAGTTATATCTGTGAAGGCTGCCCATGATGTGGTTTCTGATGTCCGTCTTCATAATTCTAAGAAAGCAGACATCACAAAAGTACACGGCAGGCTGGTTGTAGGTCCACATCTCAGTTATGCTGTTTAGACCTGAAACATCAAACATATTTATACACAATACATACACAAATAATAATGTTATGTGTAAAATTAATTTAATATACTAAATTATTTAAGATGTTGCAATCTTTCTCACCAATAATGGGCTGTGCTCGGTTTACGCTGTGCAGATATGAACGTATGGCGTTATAGAGGTGGCTGTTACGTCCTGGAACTTAATTTATATAAAATAATAATAAATACCAATTCCCAACAAGCTAACAATGATACAGAACAATTGCATAAAAGAGTGAGTGTGCTTTAAACAATGCAAACCTGCATGACTGCTGGCAGAGCACATGATGGAGCCACTGAAACAAATAGAAGAGCTCGACGTACAACTAGATGGCGAAAGAGAGAAAGAAATGCTAAGAGCGTTTTATCTGGTCTAAACTATTTCAATGACAGATTTAAACACGTGGGGGGAGTTTAGTTTCCAAGAAATGTGCAGAGTCAGTCACTTTTTTTCTTTTCAATGAACTTAGATAAGACAAACAGGTCCTTTTTACAGTACTTGGTCAGCATTACAAAAATAATTAAAATCTTAAAGTATTATCACTAGTTTATGATTATATGAATCGTAACTTAAAGGCATATGAATAAAACTATTAATAATTAAAATGACTAAACTGTGAATCGCAAATAAAAAGTTTAAGCCTATTAGTTAACGTTATCAAACTTTTATTAGGTGATCAATATAATAGACGTACATCGTCAGACGATAAAACACCATTAACTTGCAATGTGACTGTTTTTGTTTGATTCTTAAACTGCAAATAAAAGATTGATCAGACGCCAATCCGTCCAAGCACGAGCCACTAGATTGTCGATTACAATGAAAAGTGAGATTCAGAAACTCGAGGGACAAACAAGTTTAAAAAAGCAGATTGTCAAGCGTTTAAAATATTAATCTCTTTGCCTACCTGTTTATTTTTCTCTAGTGTGGTGTGGCTGCAGGGCAAGCGTGCCTCTGTGAGGTTTAAGAGACGAGCGTGGGTGCATAAATATTCATTTATCATCAATACGTCATCACGGCGTGGTGAATATTCATATTATGGAAAAAAAATGAAACTTTATGTAGGCTATTGAATTTGAGGATCTTCTCACTTGTGGGAAATATTTTTCACAAACACATTCATAGCACATACACTTAGTTATAGAAGAGCACGCACAAAGTTAAAGAAGCATTAAAGTACGTGCGTGCGTGCGTGCGTGCGTGCGCGTGTGTATTGCACAGCACAGCTGCACATCTCTACTACGTCATGCACAGTGGTTAGGAGCACACGAACTCTTGTGGTTTTCATATCTTTAGAAACATACACGTCTTTTGTTGCCAAGACACACCATGTCGTCATTGTATCAGAAAGTACAACTGTGGACAGGATGAACCCTCAATCTCTCAAGCCACAAAAAAACTTTCTTTTGAGTGTTTACTGTCTTTCTCTGTTTGCTTTAAAATTCTTATGTAAATGTATTTTCTTGTTTAAATTTAATCTATAGATTTTATACCCATTCCCAGATTTTTATACTCATATATACACAAAAGCAATTATTGTGGAAAGCTCTGCTTTCTCAAACAAGGATTAACAGGTGCCAACAACTGTTTCTTAATGCTCAGAAAAGAGTCTGCCGGACATCTAAGCATTATTTCTCTTTGCTTACATGCATGTTATCTATACACTTTTCATTTTTCTTTGGCAGTTTCTCAACCAGCACTCCCAGTTTCTCAACTTCTTTAGCTTGCCTGCCAGCATTATATTTCCTTATCTGCTTTTTACTGTGGCATCGGCACAACTGGCCTTCAAAAATACTTGGATTGGTTACAAGTTGACAGTTCCCACAGAATCTCTAAATCATAAATTAATATAGGGCAAAAGTTAGGCCTTGGGCTTTGATAAATTATGCCTAGGGCAATAACACTCCACATGCAGAAAACATTATTTTGGATAACTTAAAGCGCTTATAGTTGATTTATGTTCGATGTGAATATTTACAGAAGATATGCTCTTTTGTGTGTGAAAGTTATATAATCTCCAGGGTTTGATTCAGTACCTTGCAGCTGGTTGATGCTTGCATTCCTGTTAGGTCTTGATGACATTCAACCCTGAAGGAGGCTATGTTTGTTCTGTCTAATGATGTGGATTGTTTGAAGTTATAAGAGGCATGTGAAGTCTTAAAAAAAAAGCTTGAACAGCCTGTGAAACTGGGTTAAAAATTATAAATGTTAATACAAATGAAGTCCGTGTTTAAAATGTTTTTATAATCATCCTTAAAATGTAATTTGGGAAAATACAAATCATGTGTAGATTGAAACTATTTCTTTTTTGATTTGCTCTGAGTCCTTTGATGTTTGATGCACTTGTTTTGCAAAGATTCCTCTGAATGTTACCAGGCATGAAGACAACAGATATGATTAAACGTTTCGATATAAAGTCTATCATTATATTTCTGTGTTGTTCTACGTATGTCAAATGCAGTAAATATCTTAGTTGCTTCCCTTACTCCATTACGAACACAGTGGCCCTGCGTCCTCCATTACTATCTGAGTAAGATGATATACTGTATCAGTGTTGGTGAAACTATTCAGTTGTGACTTTCTCAGACCACAGACTTACAAATTATAATATAAAACTATATTACAAATTATACTAATGAATCAATTTACAGATTTTCCATTTATGTTACTCCTTTAACTACAATTTCACTTTGTTGTATTTATTCTATTTAGCACTGTTTGTATTTGTATATGCACTACTTTCGTGCAGAAAATCTATCAAATTAAATCAACAACCGGTTTTACACCCCCAGCATTTCAAAGAGAAAATCCTAAATCAGGACATCTAAGAGACTGTAATGTGTTTCCAGCTGACCTTACCTAGCTGAGTGACCTCACCTGAGGTAACCACTCAACAGCTCAAGGGGTGACCTCCTAGAAGTCACCAGTCGACGTGGACAGAGTTATACTCTTCTGCTGAGTTGGACAACGTCCAACCCCCTCTTCGAGATCACTTAAATATTTTAAAAATAATAAGATCTTTAGTGCCCTACACTTACCTGCTGCTTAGCAAATAACAGACAGACTCCAGAAGATCACTTCCGGCCAGGAGGGCAGAAACTCAAAACATTAGAACCATCATTGTTATTTGGTTCCAAATTCCATGCACGAGTGTTGGTTCATCATTTTCTGCTCTATTTTTAATAGAGGAACTTGTTAGAGAGAAAATGTTGAAATAATCAAGGTTATTTGTATGATTCCCTTTTCCTTTTCCCTTTTTTGTATGATTCCCCTAAAATAAAATGCCACCACAATTGCTAAAAGATAAGGTGTGGTTGTCTGAGGAGGGGTGTACTATATAAAATATGTGTGTGTAAGGGTCTGAAACAGAACGAGAGAAGCATTTTGAATGTGAAAAACATAGACAAACCTTCACCTTCAAACTTTAAGGTCAACTTCAACTATCATGTATGGATAAGTTGAAGAATTTGGAAAACATTCTAAAAAAAGACAAAAAAAAAAGTTTTATCAGAGTAGCTATTTTGTATTTCTGCCGTTCCAGCCATTCTCTTAGGCTACTGCCAAGTTTTCAAGGTTAGGGATCACTGGAAAAAACAGTAGTCAGAGTCAACTAATAGTTACAGTGCCTTGCAAAAGTATTCATCCCACTTCATTTTATTCACATTTTGTTATGTTGCTGCATTATCTTAAACTACTTCACATAAATAAAAATAACATTAATCTACATTCCATGCACAATAATGACAAAAAACTGATTTGTTTCAACTTAACAAAAAAAGTAAATTGTATAACTATTCATACCCTTTTATGGGACACTTGCAATTAAGCATGAGTTTTGCTTCCTGGTGTTTCTACACTTCGAGTGGAGTTAAGCTGTGGACATTTTTTTATTGAATAAGTATGATTTGGAGCGACAAATACCTCTCATTAAAAGGTGCAACAGCTGAAAATGCATGTCAAAGTAAAAACATGAGGTAAAAAGAACTGCCAGTAGAGCTCTGAGACTGGATGGTATCGAGACACAGTCTGGGGAAGACTTCTGAAAAAAATCTGCTGTGTTGAAGGTTCACAGAAGCATGTAGCTTCCATTAATCCCTAATGAAAGAGGTTTGGACAGATCTCTTACTTGAGCTGACCTCCTGTCCAAACTGAGCATTCGATGGAAAAAGGAAAAGTCTTGGTTAGAGCGGTGACCAAGAAGCTGATGATCACTCTGGTTGAGCTCCATGATCATATATGGAGATGGGAGAAACTTACAGAACAACAAACATCATTCCAACACTCTTTATTGCAGAGTGGCCAGACTCAAGCCTTTGCTCAGTGAAGACACATGAAAACTTGAAATATGCAAAAACGTATCTTTCGAACTGTTAGAAACAAGATCCTCTGGTCTGATGAATCTCAGTTTCATGCATCATGTCTGGAGAAAACCAGGCACTTCTCAACACCTTTATAATGCCATCCTAACAGGGAGTGTGGTGGAAACAGCATCAAGATGTGGGGGTGTTTTTCAGCTGCATTATCTTATCACTGGAGAAGAAGAAAAGCTACACTGTAAAAATTAAAACATGCTATTTACTTAAAAAAATTTAGGTAACATTATTACACTTATTTTTTTTTAGTAGTTTTTTCTTTTTTTTCTTTTTGTGGAATTTACCTTAATAAATAAAGTAAAATTCTCTTGACTATTCAATCAACGGCAAATGATGACTTTGTATCATTTAAGCAATGTACTTTATTTATTTAAGTTGTCTCACAAATTTTTTTACTAAAATTCCCTTAACTTTTCAATAAACGGCACATGATGACTTTCTATAATTTAAGCAATGTGCTTCATTTATTTAAGTTGTGTCACAAAAAAATGTAGTAAAATTCCCTTAACTTTTCAATAAACGGCACATGATGACTTTATATCATTTAAGCAATGTGCTTTATTTATTTAAGTTGTCTCACAAAAAAAATTAGTAAAATACCCTTAACTTTTCAATAAACGACACATGATGACTTTATTTCATTTAAGGAATCTGCTTTATTTATTTGAGTTGTCTCAGAAAAAAATGTACTTAAATTCCCCTAACTTTTCAATCAACGGCACATAATGACTTTCTATCATTTAAGCAATGTGCTTTATTTATTTGTCTCACAAGTAAAATTTCCTCATTTGTATTGATGAAAATGACGTGAAAATAAAATGTACTATCAAGTCATCAATTTATTCAGGCTAATTTATTCAGAACTGTTTGCAACAGGTTAGGAATCTCGTCATCTGGAACCTGATCATCACTTTCTCCAGCGCTTTCTGAATCCTCACAGTGTGGATCAACAGCAACTGAATGCTGCCTGGTCTTGCTCATCACATCAGCCTTGAAATCATTAGGAGAATGAGGATTGTGTTTTCTGCTTTTGTGCATCACAAAAAGTCCCATAAAAGTTTGTCTTAAAATCACACCCATAAAATACACATTCTACAGTTTCGTGACCTCTGAGTTGTTTACACAAATGTTGAAAATAGTCATTTTCAGAAGAATATTGTGTATTACAAATGTTACAGTTAAAGGAAAACACTGCCTCTGGTTCCAAAGTGTCCTCAATTAAATGATATAGTCAAATGTGTGTGAAGAGCACCGTCTGTTTTGAAAAAGCATGGACAGTTGTAATGTGGGCATGCAAGGTATAGTATGGCTATGTGTAAATGGTCAATGTTTTAGTCTGTAGTGCCCCAAAAGAGCTCCCTTTGAAGATGATGTCAACTGGCAAACTTTGCACTTCCACACCATGATTTCATGCTACATTGTCAAAGTCCTAAATGCAGGTTATTTAAACTGACAATATAAGAAGCCTGCATAAATGCTAACAGAGATGCTGCAACAAGGAGCCTCACAAAGATCTGTAAACAAAAAAAGTTACATATTAGAAATTGTACAACCTAGCTTGAAGAGGTGGACACACCTCTTAAATATAAAGATGTCACAATTTTAACGTTTTTGTACAATTATAAGCATATAAACCTAAATATGGCTTACCTCTTTATGTGATTATCCACCGCTCTGACAAAACGCCACTGCTCACATGCAATTTACATCTTCTTCATCTTGTCTTGTTTAATGTCCTCAGTACCGTTCAGTCCTTAGTACCGCCACCTACTGTATAGCTTACTTCCATGGGTGATGGATCCGCTGTTTATTAGCCCGGTGGGCTCTCGCTAAATCCTTGGTGTTTCGAGTATGATGTCATCACCCAAACGTGTTTTTCGTCAATTTAACAATCATAGGTAGTTTAGATGGTAAGAGTAAGGTTGGGGTTAGGGTAAAGTTTTCGTGAGAATTGAAACACCAAAGATTTAGTTAAGATTTAGTTTTCTGTGGCTCAGTGGTATGAGCATTGCGTTAGCAAGGCAAGGCTGTGGGTTCGATACCAGAGGTGATTTGTTATATATGCCTGTTCGATGCTCTTTTAGATCTGTGTAGGACAAGTTATAAATTAAAACCCATCGTGATTTGAAGGATACGAAGTCCCTTAAGAGTTAACTCACCATAGAGTGACTGACTTGTCATGCGATCGCTTTTCTCTGACACATACACAATATAAACATATTACACGATGTCTATGTAATTGTATCTGTTTTTTTTTCAGAATATAATTATGACAGTGGGTTTCAGAAAATACAATGACAGCTTAATACGATCGTTTCCACCTCCTTCATTTGCAATATAAGCATAAAATCTAAGATGATACATTCTGGGTATTTGGAAACCATCGGGATCGAACACACAACCTTGCGCTCTCCACGCAATGCTCTTACCACTGAGCTACAGGAAAGCTTTAAACATAGGCCTACCTGTATTGTAATCCCTTTAAATGTGCCATTGTGGTTTTGGCCAAAATAACTCCTGGCAATAGTGTTTTTGAAACTCATGGCGACTGTTAAAAACACAATGTCGCTTTAATTGAGCGTTAGCAGCGCAGCAAAACTCTGCGCCAAAATGATCGCTGCACTGCTGTTCTGCTCCGCGAACACGCGCTGCCTACGCGTGCGGTATGAAACGGGAGAGAACGGTTCATGATGCGCCACTCTGCTTTCACACACTTGTTTGTTTCGCACTAGGGATCCGCGTGTGTCTTCTGACTAAATAAACAAACCTGGGTCACATTTCTTAATAAATATATAAATAAACATCCAACTGAACATCTTGAACTTCCATGGTGTATCCAGATTAAAAAACAAGACTTTGAATTAAGTGTGGGACAACACAGAAATACAATTATAAACCTTTTCAGGACTAAACACAATAACTGAAAAGAACAAACTATTGATATTGTATCAGTAGTTTTGATGTTAGGATGGTAGCCTACTTCAAAACACTTGACACTGGGCTCCTCAACCTGCTATGCCGTTCAATTTCAAAAGGTGTCCAAATAAATAAGTAATTGAACAAGTTCTCTTAAAATAAATATGTATCTTATTTCAGCTTTATTTTGTTCCTCAAAACAAGTTACAAAATTGGGGACATTTCCTTAAATTAAAAAGAGAAAATAATATCTTGGTTTTATTAGTGAAATCTCCTCAATATTATTTATAAAACACTAAACCACAGTTTCATTAATGAAATATACACACTATTTTTAATCATCACATTAATTTTTTTAATGGAATTTACAAGACCCATTTAGTAGTTCACTTTCAAAATAAATGTTCATGATAATTTACTCACCCCATGTCACTTATTCATCATCTGTTATCGTTTAAAGCCCTTTGAAGCTGCACTGAAACTGTACTTTTGACCTTCAACCATTTAGTGTCCATTAAAGTCCACTATATGGAGAAAAATCCTGGAATGTTTTTGATTAAAAGTTCTTTTCGGCTAAAGAAGCAGAAATATAAACATCTTGGATGACATGGGGGTGAGTAAATTATCATGAAAATGTATTTTAGAGGTGAACTACTCTTCAACAGCACAAAATACAGAGATAATGATCTTGAAGCTAAAACAATGCAAGAGGAAAACTCTGTCCTTGAGTGGCCCAGCTGTACAAACCTGAAAATGTCTGTCTACTGATGATCTCCATTCAACCAGACAGAGTTTGAGAGGATCTGAGAAGAAGAATTGCAGAAAATTGCCAAATGCAGATGTGTAAAGTAGGTCACATCATAAGGATAAGGCAGCATCATAACAAAATGTGAATACAATGATGAAGGGGGATGAACACTTTTGAAAGTGCTGTGTAACCATATAAAAGTAGCATTGTAAGATCCCAGAACTTCCCTAGCTACATTATTATAAACATACACAGAAACAGATAATTTTAAGAGAATATGTTCGCTTTAGGCTACTCATAAATACACTATAACATAAATAATGCTATGTAACTGGAACAAACGAATTACATATAATTAATGTTTTACAACAACATGGTAATTTGAATAAGTGCAGGCCTACATAAAATTGCTCTTGCAGTGTCAATATACGTTTTCAGTTCCACCGATAAAAATTACAAACCATGTGAAGCCTTAATTTGGGACTTTGGCTTTGGCTTCGTTAACAACGCAAGGTTGTGGGTTCGATCCCAGGGGATTGCAAATACCTATGTAAAATGTATAGGATAAAAGCAATGTAAGTCGCTTTGGATAAAAGCGTCTGCCAAATGCCTAAATGTAAATGTAAATGAAATGCTTTGAAGCCTTTCTGAATTATTTACCTCCTGGTCTCATTCACTCTATTCTTTTTCGTTCTTGAGAAAAAACTACATTGAAGTAGGATTTATACCGTTTTAATAGTACTTGAATAAATTACAAGTTGTTCATAATAGTACATCATTACATCAATAGTACATTTAACTTTTAGTAGGACACCACGATCTCTCGTGGGAAGAGGCAGTTAGATTAAAAATTGCACTCTGCTGACACCTGCAGGTTAAAAGATGCATATTAACATTTAAAGGAAACGTATCCCAGAGTGTGTTTTTGGTGTTCAGAAGCAGAAAAAGGACAAACAAACTCAATGAAACATTTTTTTTACCCCAAGGTAATCTAATAAACATAAAATAAAAGCACATAAATAAATGCACATGCTATTATTTAAATTATGAAATAAAACGACAACATAATTAAATTAATTTAAAGACACATTAAAGATTTAAAGATTGAGGTAAATAATCTAAAACAGATGAGAACACAAGGAAATATACAATCATAAACACACACTCAATTTATTCTTGTCATAATTTGTATATAATTGTATTTTATTTTATTGTCCATAATGTACACAAACAAATATATATTTTGTTATTAAGGACATGAGGGAATGTTATTTATTTCTAGTTTAACCAAAGGCCAGCAGAGAAAGAAAACATTGCACCCTCTTATATTGCTACATGTATTCTCCTCTAGTTCTTGTTTTTTCTGTGATTTTTCTATTTCTCACTGTGTTTGGTCACTGTAAAGGAAGAAAAAATAGTCATCAGAATGTGTACATGTTCATGATCTGTTTTTTGGTACTATAGTTAATTTCCCTATTAATCAGGTTCTATTCAATAAATACTTAAATGAAGATAAAACTCATAAACACATCCGCTGGCATACAGTAGGCTTGATAAATGTTTTCTTGTTTGAATATTACTCACATAGTTTCATATGTGCTGTCTTTGGTTTTGAGGAATCGCATGGCAAAAAAAGCCCCCGCTTGCAACACCAACACGAGGATGATTCCCCCGATAAAGCTGGACAGGTCAAATGATGCTTGAGAGAACTCAGGGGTTGATCCAGCAGTTGTGTCGTCTGCGATTTTATTAGTGTTATGAAACAAAATGTAAACGATCCTTTACAAATAATTGATTAACCTAATCATATGGGTGCATTTCTATACTGAAAATAAATTCTTACTTTTGCTACCATCCTCAGAGTCTGCTCAAACAAACAAAAATAAAGATGATAAATGAACACACACGTGCATATGTAAATTCACAAAGATCTGTCATGTGATGTTTTAAACGTTGTTTTGCTCACTTTGACACATCCCGGTCTCATTGAAGACAGAGCAGTCTTCCAAATTTCCAGTATCAGACATACATCTCGTGTCGTTTCCTGGAATTCAAAGAGAGACACAATTGCAGTCGTGGTACTTTGTGTAATCCTGTATGTGTGGTGGCGATAGAGACTGTATGCATATAAACCTTGAATTAGTTTAGATGAATGGAGCTAAGAAAGAGAAACAGAGGGACTGCGAGTTGGTTGCCTTGGCAACAGAGTAGACTGAAAGATGTATTTTGTTGAAACACCACTCTCTCTCGCTTGCTCTCTCGCTCTGTCTTCCACATACATATTTTCAGGACGGTAGATAATGGTGTTGAATTATTTACAAGGACTGATATCTGTGTGGACGGCAGCTGTAACTGTGCGTGTGCACTTTGAATAATTTATAGGTTGTTCCTGAGATCGCTCTCTGTGGCCAGGATCACATGTCTATCAGAGGTATCCTCTGTATGTGTTCGTGTGTGTGTTTGTGTGCGTGTGTGTGTGTGTGTGTGTGTGTGAATATACAAAAAAGTTACAGTACAAGATAATACATTTATACTCATAAGGTACGTGCTCGTTTACCGTTATTACAGCTTTGCCAGACACATCGTGTCAGATTGATGGATGGATCTCCGCTGATGCAGCTATCACATGAGTCGAACTGGGAACATTCTGCAATGGCTGAATCATCTGTCAATCCATCAAATAAGAAGTAAACGCATGTCCCA
Organism: Triplophysa dalaica; assembly: GCF_015846415.1. Classification (NCBI taxonomy): domain Eukaryota; kingdom Metazoa; phylum Chordata; class Actinopteri; order Cypriniformes; family Nemacheilidae; genus Triplophysa; species Triplophysa dalaica. Next base: position 7,171,916 of record NC_079566.1, on the reverse strand, counting down.
TTTACCAAGGAAAAATGTAGAGATAGTATTAATCGAAAATGAATAAGAAAATGAAGGGAAAAAATGTTTTAGATTGTATAGGCAATTTGCATGAAATCATGGATTAATAAATTCAGGAGTTAATGTAGAACGTCCTATCAAATGTCAAGGAATCAAACAGACTTTACCAAAAAACTCTTCTAGTTTATACTCTACTCTTTCAAAAAATCTTGACTCTGGACTGTAATTCAAATAAAACCAAAAAACAATTTTATTTTTAAAGTCCTCTATTTTTCAAACTCCACAGATAAGATTGTATAGAGATTTAATTAGTTTTAAAATGTTATATTCTTGTGACCTGGTTTCCTCATGAACTAAATCTGGAGCACAGAAAAGTTCGATGAGAAGTTAATTGCTAAGAAATATCAGGACAAAAACAAAATATCAAACAAATTTCTTCTTCAAAACAAGGGTTGACGGATGCACTGAGTAAATACATAAATGGAAACAAAAAGACTTGAATACATATGAACAAATGCGTTGTCAAACTGACACTTACCTGAGGTTTGTGAATTGATTAGAATAACCTCAGTGAGTAGCACAATCCCACAAAGTGCAGCCCACGCGCACCTCATTCTCAACAACTGACAAAAACCCACCTATAACCAATACACACTGTGAGCACAATTCACAACGTTCCAGAATTAAACATGTTAATGCTTAATCTCTTGATATAAGTGAAATTTTACACTTTAAATGGAATATTTGATGTCACTGCTACAATTTGACACACAAATCAATTTCACCAATGAAAGTCTTAACTAAAAACGCAAAAAGCACCAATCATAAACCTGTCAAGATAAGTCCTCAATGCTAAGTCTATGCAGTCCCAAATGTCTAAGCTGTGTCCTCCAGACAAAAGGGCATTGTGACCTGTGAGGAGCATGTGCTTATGTGTGCGTGTTGACGTCATGCTCTCTAATTCTTTGAGACTGGAAGGTGTGTAACATGAGACAGGTAACCTGGCGACCAAATGGCAAAAGACCATGTCTTGACATCTACACCACTGAAGATGTTTTGCCTTTTCACGTCCAGACGTCAGAAGTTTGACACACATGTTCAAATATACGCATCATGATCCACAGTCTCCAGGGTCATAACATGTAGTAAAAAGCCTGTTGACATGGCAACTGAACTTACTAGTTACACGCATCTGGCTCATCTTTGTTTTTTCGACTGCTTTTGCATTGTCACTTGCACCCTGTCAGTTTTGGAATAAAACCTAGGGCATTGTGGGGACACAATGCTGTGTGGATGCCAAGAAATGACTGTGTGGAGAAGCAGTTGTGTAACACATTCTCCTTTATTCCCTTAGCCTTCTGCATCCTCAATGTCATCCAAGATACTTCATCTTTAAAATTCCATCTTTTTTAACAATACACTTAAACTTTTGACTTTTTAAACATTAATCTTTTAACTGAAAAGTCACTATAGATAAAAACTAGTCGGATGAGGTGATGATGCAAGGAATGTGTAATGTGTGGGTGCTCTAGGAAAAACTTCTGTGGGAGGAAGGGTAGTAACCACTATCATTATCATGTAATTTCTCACATCTGGGAGTCTTGCAAATCCATATGAAATCGGGTCAGATTTGATTATGCAATGACAATTTAGTGCCTACCCACCAATCCTTCAAAACCTACTTAGCCAAACAAAATCACTGCTTACATTGTTCTTAACGTGTCATGATAAGCAAAGATCAAAAGGTAATGCCAAACAGCGGGAGTTAAGAGTGGGCGTTCTCATAGAGGATGAGGTGCAGAGAAGGAGAGCCGCGCATGCGCTCTGTAGAGCTTGCGATATTAGGTAACGAGGAGAAATTCCGCAGTAGCACTCAGCACACCCTCCCCACCGCCCCCCAAAACACGCACACAGACTTCCCTTCTAAAAAGAAGCAAGAGGAGACCAAAATGTTAAAAGTCGTTTTCTATCCTTGTTTTCAACCGATTCACTTTATTTGATGATCTTCTATAGGCTAATCTTCGTGGTTAAACAGATTTATTTTCATTTGATCCAAACCCTCGTAAAACGTAAACATTGAAAACAGTAAAAAAAAAACTATTGTAGGAAATATATCAAGAAATGGTAACCAGTGAGGTATTGGTTATGTAAATATATCTACAGTACAAAGACAGTCAATAATAGTGTGTCCTAAAATATTTTATTACTAAAAATTCGTCAATAAATTATTCAGTGTCAATTACAGTAAACACTCCACAAACACGTACTCGACCAGTCCAAGATAATGGATATTCGTTATACATGCCCCCCAGCTGGTGACGACCGGAAGCGCATGTCCTTTTATAGAGAACAGGAGAGTTCCCCCATCTTGTGTGCATGGGGCTCGCCCACCTGCTTCATTAAAATGCAGAACCACACTAGCGACGCCTACGCGGAGTCTCTGCTGGGAAGCGCGATCATCTGCGGGAAGTGGTGTCATTCTTATAACCTCCAGAATTAACCGTTTCTATTATAATATTTCATCAAGTTGCAAATTAGGCAGAGGTGCCTGCACGAATTGAATGGCGCAAGAATGACACATTGTCACTTATACAAGGTTACAGATAGACGCATTGGTGACATTATGGTAGAGGGGGAAGTAATAATCGTACAGCTGTGCCACGTACCCATCAGTGCGGCAGAAACTGACGTCACCGTCAACGAAGCAAGTCTCGTTAGCGCGCGTTTCAGCACCATGGACAGCGATGACTCACTCTCACTTTGCCTTTCAATCGCACTCATACGCACATCAACGTGCACACACAAAAACGTGGATTGCATTTGTATCATAAGGATGGTTTAGGCCTGCAAAATTCATTATTAATCAGTGATTTCTTCTACCAGATGTAGCAAACTTAATGAAAATCGAAGTTTGGTCCACGCAAGGGCTGCCTTTAAAGGCCGATTGATTTTACTTTGTCCTCTCTCCCGCCGTCGCAGTGGGCGGGGTGAAAGAATGCGGTATTTTTGTGAATGAAATTACGACAGTGGATGGTGTTCCTGTGAGTCTCCTGATTGGCTGGCCAGGGCATAGTCGCCCCTCATCATCGTAACTGACGTCAGAGGGAAATCATTGAAGGTACAGCTCGCAGCCCACCGAAGCTGAGTGTTGTATTGAAGCCATCGCGAGGACGACCAACAGAATACAGAGGACCCGCGAAGGGACTTCACTTTGCAAGACGAAGATTACAAACTATTATTGTTTTTATTATTAGAGTATACCTTTTTTTATTATTTTTATCCGAGAATTGACAGTACACTTACCTTCGCGAGACTACAATTGTTATTCATTGGCAAATCGAGCTCAGATTTAAGCGTGGACTCAAAGAGGTTGGATGGTCCCTTGAAGAATTTTCTCTCTACAATCGTATACTGCTTCTGTAAGTTTCCTTTATGTATCTTCATCTACAGATTTTTGCTATTGACTAAGAGATCCTACAATACTGAGTAACTGAACTGTATACAGATCAACGATCGTTAGTCTTGAGCCGGTCGAGAGACTATATTTGTGGGAGTGTAGACTTAAACCTGTGCGTAGCCAATGCTATTTTTATCTTACATAAATTTAGGTTAAAATGAAGATTCTCGCGAAATGTTCTGCGCAGACTCCGAGCTCTTACGTAAAGCGCGCGAAGAGTCCGCAGCGAGTTCATGTGTCAGACCTGGCAACCCTAAAATGCTATAAATAGCCTAGTTATAGTGAGTTATTATTATTACTTCGATTCTATTTCTCATTAATAGGAGCAATAACAAGTCATTCACACAGGATCTAAATGCAATATATTCCAGCATCTTTGCCAAGAGCATTTGTAGCGGGCAGAGGATAGATGTCAGGTTGAATAAGATGTTGAAGTGCTGATCAAGTGTTATTTAATCTTACTCGGTGTATCATTCTCAAGTCCGCTCCAGTAGTGAACAGAATATGTCTGCATTATATAGCATAATAATTTTTCCTATCCCACAGAAATGGCCCTAAACAACTCTGATGTGGGATTAGATGTAATCCTGGCAATGGACCAACTGTTGGAACTCCCCCCTTCCAATATGACCCCTAAACCACTGGAGGCCTCAGTAATGACACCATGGGACGTAGCCCTGTGCATCTCAGGTGCCCTGATCTGCTGTGAAAATGCCATCGTTGTGGCCACCATCTTCTCTTCATCGTCTTTACGTGCTCCAATGTTCTTGCTGATTGGCAGCTTGGCCTGGGCGGACTTCCTAGCAGGGGTGGGGCTCTTATTGCACTTCCTGTCTCGCCGGTGTGTGTACTCAGAAGCGTTGGAGCTGGGAAGCGTGGGTCTGTTGGTGAGTGCACTCAGCGCGTCTGTGTTCTCTCTGCTGGCCATTACGTTGGACCGCTTCCTATCTCTACATCGAGCTCTGACTTATGGATCAAGGCGAACACACACACAAACACGATGTGCACTCGCTGTTGGCTGGACTCTAGCTGGTCTTCAGGGTGCGCTACCCGCCCTGGGATGGAATTGCTTGAAGGATGTACAGTCTTGCAGCGTGCTCCGCCCTTTGACCCGGGTGCACCTGGCCACTCTCTGCGGTGGTTTTCTGCTAACCCTGGCTCTGATGCTGCAGCTGAACGCTCGAATCTGCCGAGTCGTCCTTCGTCATTCACACCAAATCGCCCTTCAGAGACACACGCTACCATCTGCACGCACACATACGCGTCGTCGGGTGCACACCCTGGCTCTTATTCTGGCAACATTTGCCAGCTGCTGGATGCCCTTTGCTCTTTACGGTCTTCTCGCCGACGGGTCCTCCCCAGTTCTTTACACATATGCCACTCTGGTTCCAGTGACAGGGAACTCTCTGCTTAACCCTCTGATCTATGCCTACAGAAACAAACACATACAGAGAGTGCTGCGACAGGCCTGCTGCTGCTGCTGCCTACCCAACAGTCCTATAAAAAACACACACACACCCAGTGATGTCTGAGTAATCTTCTTCAAGCTCAATGGAGACCATATCAGAACCATTTTGGGAGATGCCATGGTGCCATATTTGCATCGTCATACATTTTTATATTTATTGTCAAACACACAGATTAATCACTGTGCCAGTTGCCATACGTCTCATCTGACAGGGGTTCTTGATCTCTTCAGCATTTCACTCTTTTTTTAAAAACGGGTTTATTTAAACTGCAATGCATTTTTACTATGAGAACAATGGAGACTGCCACTGTCTGGACTCTTTCATGTTACAGATCCTTTTAGGTACTCGCCAACTAAATGGGGAACAGTAGAATCCCCTCTTTGCTCTAACCGTCTCAGATTTGTGCCTCATGACTTTATGTCCTCTGAAATTCAGAGTTTTCTGATGGAATTAAAATCATTTGCACTTTACAGCGACTTGACTGGATGAAATGTTTTTGGTTTTGCTTGTACTTATTTAATGATCAAATTATCTTCCATTTATTATTCTGACAAAATGATGTTCTTTATACGTCAAAGTTGTCTTGTTTGCACATATAATGTATCAATGTTGCACAAAATGTACAAACGTATGAGTGGATGTATTCATGTTGAGATGAGTTTTATGGAAAATGTTTATAATGAAATAAAATTGTAACGTTTGTAAATTTTCTATTGTCCTCTTTAACAAATATTTGAAATACAACAAATTAAACTTGGACTTACTTCATATTGAAGTTAAATAGTTATATACATGGGCCATGAATATCTAAAACTTGAGGATATTGTGGAAGCTTTTAATCAACTTAAATGGACAGTTCACTCAAAAATATTTTTTCATCATTTATTTACCATTGTGTGTCGTTTAAAACCTGTTTCTGACTTTTCTGTAAAACATAAAAGTTATTTAGAGAAATATCTCAGTGGTTTTGTGTTCATACAATGGAAGTCAATGAGCACCAATGTTGTCTGGTTATCAACATTCTTCAAAATATCTTCTTTTGTGTGTTTTTTTTTTAGAAGAAAGTCATTTGCATTTGGAATGACATGAAGTATTTACATTTTTGGGTGATCTATTCCTTTAATCTTTATTTATTTTGTGCATCAGCTAATTATCTGTATAACATTGCACCCTACAATAAGATATGTTATAAGAACTTACATTGATGAAAGAATACATAGATACATACTCATACCTATATTTTTGGAGCAAATTAGGCCAACATCAGATGTTGGGGGTGACATGGAAATTAAATAATTCCTTCCCTTTCACTCTTAACCTCGACTCTTAACTGTAACATCATAAATGGCATGCAACTTTATTCTAAAAGCCCCTACACATTCTAGCTCAAACATGTGCAAAACATGACAAATCCTGTCTAACTATGCATGCAGCACACTCACAACAGCCCAATGACAAAGAACACAAACATATACTTAAGATCTTTATTATAATAAACTGCTGATAGAAAATTCTTGGAATTATTGCCCACAAACATCATATAAAACAAAACTCACTTTTCTTTGATTTCAAAATCTTGCATAATTTCTAAAACTTTGGCATTAAAACAACAGGTACTTGTATTACGAAAAAGCAGGCACTTTGGAGAATGAGATTAACAAAGAATAACTACTAAATAGCAATTTGCTAACACAAACATCATTCAGTCAGACCTGAGGGCCCCAAATTATGGCGTTAACAGTGACAAGTACAAGTATAAGGCGGTGACGAAACAACCAGAAGACAAAAAGGCTGTGGCGTGTTTGTGCTTCTTTAATTGCAATGAAAAGAAAAATACTGCTTATACAACAGGCTAATTTATCTAACAAGAGGTTGTAAGTGAACCAAGAGCATCCAAGTTGTTTTATTGGAATATGATCAACTTGCCTTGCCTTGTAAGTAAGGCTTTATGTGATTAGTTTATAAAGATACTGTGAAACAATATGATTAGTTTACATATGATACTGATGTATAAACAGGAGAAATGTGGAAGCACAAGCACACAAGTATGCCTGCGGGTGCACAGTTTCAGTTTACCTTACTTTGGAGACATAATACAAAACGTACAGGCCCTCTGAAATGAGAGAAGGCTTATCAACTAAATAATTCATACTCTCGATTAGACTCAACCCTCTGGACTCAGACACACACAGACACACACAATCTGCGGCCACACTGCATTTGGTCTTACTGAAGTTTAAACAGCTAACATGAGAAGTGTGAGGTCTAAAAGGAATGATCTTGATGTCATAACAGAGGTGACAAAGGGCGGGATAATAGCTTTAGTCAGACCACTCATCATCGTCAAACTCGGATGAATCATCTTCCGAGTCGCTGCACTCCACAGCAATGCGGCGGGACAGGATGGCTGAGACATCATTGCCCACGCGGTCTCTCTTCTCCTGCTCTCTCTGTTCCTCCACTTTACGAAGGTTAAATCCTAAACAAACACATACACATATAGAACTTAATCGAGCCAAGAATTTGACATTCAACAAGATTTTATTTTGATATGGTCAGCGTACATTCTGAAGGTTCTCTGTTATAAATGCAATTTTGAAGTTACTTAAATGTTATCTGTTATTAATGACATGGGTGATGCTAGTGACCAGTAGTAGCAACCAAATCAAAACGCATGCGAGAATGATATCTGTCCGACTTTTGTATAAAAAATACAAGATTATGAAAAACTTTATGCTAATATACCAATCTCACAAAAGCTTCTACCGGGCTCCAAAACAGAAAAATAACTACAAAAGTGTGCCATTCATGTGCATTTAGGCTTATCTTACCTTGACGAATAGCTGCAAGAAGATCACTGCGACCATCACCATCACCATCACCTTCAGGAGCAGGCTGGGCCTTGGGTTTGGAGGCATGTAGCCCTCCTGAGGGAGGCGCTGCTGCAGAGGGAGGAGGTGGGCCTGGTGGAGGAGGTGGAGGGGGAGGAGGAGGTGGTGCACCTCCCATGGGTGGTGGAGGAGGAGCTGGAAAAGAGGATTCAATGGGTGGTGGTGGTGGTGGAACGGGAGCAGCATTGCTGGAGAACGGAGGAGGAGGAGATGGGGTTGAATCAAATCCTAGAGGCGGTGGAGGTGGAATCATCCCACCAGGTGGCGGGGGTGGAGGTGGTGCCATTGGAGGGGCCACAGTCGGACGACCTGGCGGAGAAGTTGCCATCGTTGGAGGAGCTGGAGGAGGGTGAGCGGGGCTTAAAAGACTGTTGCGTGACTGGGGCGGAGCACCAGACTGTCCATCAAGATACCTGCAAGAGATTCCGCTCCAAAATAAATACCTAACAATAGCAACAATATACACTTATTGTGAGATCAAAAATTGATACGCACGGCATGTCTGGAGGTGGCGGGGGTGGGAAGTCTTCTTGAATCGGTGGTGGCAAAGGAGAGCCAGCATCATAACTGTAGGAGCCAGTGCTTTGGTCTAAGTACCCATCAGAATAACCTATTTCCTCACCAGAGCAAATGCTGCCATTCAACATTTCTGAAGAGCTGTTAGGGATATATTCGCACACAAACAATAATATTAAACAACTACTTTCACACACCAATGACTTTAGTTACACAGTAATAATGTATTGTGCGTCATTACCCTGTGGCATCATTTTTGGGGACGACAAACTCCTTCCCCATTTTAAGGCGTTCCCATTCCTCTTTACGGGTTTTGATCTTTCGGGGGTTTAGGTTTCTTCTGTTAAGGTTGTCATCTTTCTTCTTCTGCTCGCAATAAGCAAAGTAATTAAATCAAACGCTGACACGCAAGTATTGTGGAGGGCATTTTAAGCTGGTACTATGTCTCACCTTGTGCTTGCGTTTCTCTTTCATAATATCCTTAGTATCCTGAAGCATTTTCTCTTTCCAAAGGTCAAAGAAATATGACGGATCAGTGTAGAATTTAAGAGCCTCCTTGCCATCATCCCTGAAAACAAATGAGAACTCACTTTAGCAGCCTTACACTGTAAAAATAACCATATTCTGCTGGAAAACACCACTATATCAACATTTTATTTGATTATCGGATGGTGAATTGTTGTTAGTTTTGGTGTGTGTGTTGATTTGCATACCGGTAAATGCTGAGGTTGTTGAGGGGGGGTGGCTGGTTGCAGGTCTGATAAGTCTCTTGGATAGGCTGTGGTAGTGATCTTCTAGTAAAGAGCTGCTGATCCTGGGAAGCACTAGAGTGGAATGCTTTGCGGGAGGTGATCGCCTGAAGAGAAACTGGAAAATGGGCAATTTGAAGAAACGGGGAGGGAAATGGGAACAAAAGAATTAGTAAAGAAGAAGAAGAATACTGAATATGCACCATTACTCAACAACCCATTTTAAAACAATGTGATAAAACTGCGTATTGTACTTGAATTAGCCAATAATCTTCCAGCAACAAATGTGGTCAAAACAGGATTTTCGAAACTCTAAAAGAAATATATGAATGGGCCCTTCCCATTCAGATAATATCTTCAGCATAACTGTATCTGTCTCATACCTTCCTCTTCTTTTGGGTCCAGTTGAGTGACTTTCACCTGCAGCTTATCAACTCTATCTCCCAGCGTGTTTACACGTTCTGCAAACGCGCTAGCCTGAACAAACAGTTCTCCAAACACATCCTCCGCATACTTGCCTGCGAGTAAATCCAATATTAGAGCCAGCCACACATAAACTGGTTATCATGAGTGTAGACACCCCATTACAGATTGACTTACTAAGTGAGCCGAGCTGGCGAATGATGTTGGCAAGTGTGATGTTGGTCACACACTCCAATTCACTCTTGACTGTATTCGGCAGTGTCTGGCGACAAAGGTTTCGCGGTTCGATATTTCGCGTCACCAAAGGCATGATGGCAACTCGTCAGTCTCTCTCCTTCCTAAAACAGAAAACAGGTGCACAGACCACATGAATAATATGTTACAAATTACAAGTTGGACTGTCCCTTATAACTACTGCTGCTTTTCCGTTACCATCATTCATATCCGACACAACACAGCGCTTATTCCAGAAGCAGAACCAAAACTGCTGCTTTGCTTTTTTCTGGCCATTTGAAACCTACGGCCTAATTTCTACAGTTTATTACCAGCTAGCAACCCTTTTAAGCAGAACATTTGATAGTGCATGGTTAAACATATTTTAATTAATGTATAGTTATTTTTTTACTTTGATAAACAATCCCGTCACTTAAGTAGACCATTCAAGGCCAAATATTTAAGGTCAATGTGAGTATTTCTGGTGTACTGTGTTTGAACAAAAAGAGTTTGCGATAATCACAGCCCAGTTTCTAAAACCTGTTATCCAGCAATATAAAAGAAGAAACCTGATCGCTGCGTGCTATGCTCAATATAGATCTTTACAGACAAACCTCACTAAACACAGAAAAAACGTTACGATTTCTCTATGGAAAATTACAACTTTGGCAAATCGTTTTGCAAATGTATATCATATAAATCCAGTGTAGGGCAAGTTACTCTGAAAAGTAATTAAGTACTAGTTACATATTCAATAGTGTTATTAGATTACTCCATCACTCCCTCTAAAAAGTATTTAATTACTTATTATTAGTTACTTTCCATATCAACTTTGCTTAGTTAAGTGATTCAAGGATAGACATGAAACGGCTCTTTCAATTCATTCAAATAAATCATATAAAAGCTAGATAAAATATTCCTATTAACTGAATAAAGTATCATGTGAGAGTTATACATTAAAGCATGCACTTTAAAGTTAGACTTGTATCAATTCCACTATTGCACACATTTATTACACACAGTCTTTAGTTTAATTACATCAGAAGTAACTGTAATTAAATTACAGAAAAAAAATAAACGCAATCCCTTACTTTACTTGTTCAAGGGAAAAGTAAATTACAGTAACTAATAACATAGTAAATGGTTACACACTGTATAAATCTAACTAGACGTGCTAACGAGAAAAATAACGTGATCATAGTCGAGTGTTTGTGCATAAAGACAATGTTCACACATTACTTCCTACACTTAGGGAGTGGACGTTCTAGTTCACAAAACACAAGATTTAACTTTGTAAGACGATGACGTCAAATCAAAGCTCTTCTTATTAAACTGATTTATAGTTCAAAAGTAAAAGCCACAGAGACATAATATTACATGAAGTTATTTGTCAAGACTGTTTCAAATGTTTCTAGAACTCAGCGGAGGCCTAACCTCAGTGTCCGCCCAGAGCAGGAAGTGATTAGCGTTAGCTGCATGCATACTGTCAACTCGCCAAACACATCATCACCTCTTTAATTATTTTAAACATATAAACAACTTAAGTCTTACCCGAATATATATGAGCTTGGTTTCGACTGCCGACGTTGTTTGGCTTAATCAGCAGTACCATTCCCTGAGTTTAAAACCGTCCATAATTTCCAGAGCCGACAAAATGTCTACAAGAACTGTAACAAGAGCTGCCTTTACGGCAGCGACAGCTCGGTCTCGCGTTTGCTAACTTTTCATTGGATGGATGTCGTGAATCCAAAGATGCTATTGGCTGATTCGCCCTTCAGTTATAGAAAGTGGGGCGGGTGTGGAAACTGGAATCTAGAAAGCGCAACTCCGCCCTGGCGGCTTGGAAACATCTGTTCGCAGTTTTTACACGGGGGAGGGTGCATCGACATTCCTGTGCGACGGGCCAGTCCGAACAAATCCGAACCATGACGTAATTATGTGAAGAACACCACAACAAACGATAACATATCAAAGAATGTCTGTGAGATAACTGACCTTTAATCATTTTGTTGTGAACGAAAGAGAATGGAGACCAGATTATTGAAGAACTCGTTTTATTGGTTTGTTTCATATTCAAACAATGCACTTATAAAATATTGCACATAGCCCTTTTGAATAAAAAGATCACAGTGTTCACTTTTCATATTGACGTTTATATTGTATAATATATATATATTGTGGATTTTGAAGGTTTTGTCATAGCGTAATGGTTTTAATTGTGCGCATAATGCAGTGGCGGATCACTGCAGTACCATTTACAACCCCTAGACGGCATTACTAAACCAGCCAGCCAAACTTAAACTTTAGTCTGTGTAGTCATGGTGTCATCAGTCACAGTTTACTGTGCACAAAAACATAGTAATACACCTATATAAGGTAACTTTACTCTTTCCTGCTTTGATGTGTGTGTTATGTGTCTTTCATCAATGTTGTTTTAGGATCATCAGACACTTCTGTCATCTTCCTTCTAAAAACATCAGAGCTTAAATTGATTTTTATAAAGTCATGCTTCTCTGTCTAAGCATTTTCACAGTCTCATGTCCTTATCCAGCTAAGTGTGTATGAACTGTGCAAGTTGTCCAGTTTGTGTCCCAGCACCATGCGTCCTGGGCCGTGTGCTAAATGCACGAGATGGAGCCCTGAAATGCGGAGGGCGCTCAGTACACTGTACCAGAAAAGCACTACCTCCTCTTCAGCTCCACCCACCTCAAACCCCGCCCACTGCAGATGAATGGTCAATATGAGCTGATTGATTCTTTTGAGAGTTCCATCCTTGATCCAGCTTTCTAACATGCGCCACTCAGCACTCTCCAAATCCATACGCAGGACATCCACCTACATATACACATAGTAATGTAACCATTAATTTATAATTTCTCCACAGGATAAGACAATTCTTATTTTTTACTACAGACAATTTAGCAACTATAAACTAGACTATACGCATGAAGGGTGATGATAACGTCTCAGCCGGCTAAGCCACTTCTGCTCTCATGGGACTGAGGTCATCTTTCACCAAGGGATAAGGCTATGTTTAGTAAAAAACGTTTAATTTCAGTGATTTTACAGCACTATAGCTTAGCGTCGTTGATTGCCTCTGTGTTTAAGCCTCAAGTAAGTGCAAAAGTCGACTGAATTTTTTTAAATCATATTTGTGGATGTAGCTTTAAACCGATAGCCTGGAGCCTTTCCCCTTTATGGTTGTCGATGTATGATGTAGTGTTTTGATAGTTTGACTTACGTCATTGTTCCCTATGGAAGCTACGCAACGGAAGTGACTGAGACAAAACGCGGAAGCGATCGTGCATAGTCTATTGTCAATGAATAAAAAAGGAGACACGTTCCCTAAAGTGCAGCACATCTTTTTGTGAGACACTGTTGCTATGAAACCAGTTTGTGTCCAGACTCAAACGCTTAAAGGTAGAGCTAGAGAGTGATTCAATAAATGAATATTCAGTAATTATAGGTTACCAGATGAAAATCTACTGTTTGATGGTGTGTATAAGAGAAATAAATAAATTGGAGTGTAAATACCATGGGATGGCCCAGGGAGTCCATAATGTCAACCAGTCTATGCTGCACATTACCCATAAGTCCTACATGTGAGCGACTGCGTGGATGCCGCCAGTCTAACCACGCCCGGTGGTTCTTGATGGACCCATGTCCTGAATGCCCGGATCTTCCTCTGCTTCCAGGGTCAAACCGGTGAACCTCACAACCTGCATGCAACATTGTGTCCAAAAACACAGCATCCCTCCCATCTAGACTATAAAAAGACAAAAGATTCCACTCATTTGGAACAGCCGGAAGCATCATAAGAAGTCATGACATGTCAAATAAAGAGATACAGAATCGAGGACAACCCTCAGCTTTTGTTTTCATAGATATATAAATAATAATTCTCACTATTCCTGTCAACCAAAGAAACAAATCATCTACAAGCCTGGTCGTTCTGCAATATTAAAACAAGGTCACAAAGAAAGCGTTGTTTAACAAACAAACAAAAATCACTTTTGGTTTTATAAAGAAATGACCAATAAGTTTCAATATTGACATGCTGGTACCTGAATGAATAGGCCACACAACCACTTTTTCCTTTCCAGTGGTTAATGCACAACACATCTGAGTGATTTTCCTTGGCATTCTGGACCATAGAGCAGTTTACCTTCATAATGTGGAGGGTTCATATATGTATATCAGCATTCATTTGGAACTTTGCATTATGTATATTATGCAATTCTGAAAACCCTACTATGTAGGAAATCTTACGACACAAGCAAGAGATAAACATTTATTGTGTATACCTCTGTTTTGGTTATAAACTGAACGAGACGCCGCAGCTCACTATCAAATGAGGGTTGTTCTGATGCCCATGGCTGCAGCATCAGTCCTCCAAAAACAGCCTGTATATGGATAAACAAAAACCTGCTAAATTTCACAAACAAATGGAAAACTAGCAGGATTGCAACGGGTTTGCTGAAGAAAGGTCTGGTAAAACGTGATTCCATAACGTGCTTCAGGCCAGAAAAGTTGTGGCGTGTCTGGAGGTCACAGAATGGGCCTTTTTGAAACCCGAGGTTATACGTGCACGAAGAAAAAGGAACAAAGAGAATTCAGAGAGAAAAATAATAAAACCAAGGCTGTTCGAAATAGAGACCCTCCCAAAACACAGAACAACCCTGTTTAGTAACCATGGAGACACTAGACTAGGAAGAGGGGATATGACTCACTGAGGAACTCACTGTTGTGGGGGAGGTGGGGGCGGACAGAGAAACAAACAGTGAAAAGAGAGGAAGGGAGTGAGAGATTTCATTTTTTAGAACACTTTCAATGTGTCTAGGAAGGATCCCCTTTTGTTCTGCCAAGTCACCCATATGTTTTGCAGATTAAACGAATCCACGAAAGCCTTATAAATTAACAGGGTAATGTATTCCAAATAAAATTCAATTCATTTGCCCACCGGGGCAATTCGTGATTTTTTCACACCCTTGTTTCACACAAGAAACAGACCATTCAGCGAGATACATGGATTGCTACCTCTTCCAGGTGTGCTCACCTGAGGTCGGTCAAACTGGTTCTCGTCGTCGTATCCCGTTAGTCGTGAATCTTCTTCGGGCGAGCGACCCAGTCTTCTTCTTCCGAAATCCCTCTCGTTTTTACCGACGCTGTCCTCCGACAACAGCGATCCGCCGCTCTTCTCAATGTTAATGACGAGAAAAGCAGGCTCGTCCCCTGCTTTGCTGTGAAATGCGCGTGGTACCGTTAAATTGACCAACAGTTGGACAAGCAGCAGAAACGGCAAAACTATAATAAATATACGTTGGAAGATGCCTCTCAGCCCACTAAAATTACAGGCAGCCATACCTGCCCTCTTGCATGCACGGACTGACCCATAGAAGCGCCGAGACCAAAGAGGGAAAGTCGGCGCCACCCGTCACTCTCTGGCTCGAGGGCAATGGGATTACCAGCTCACAGCTGGACTCATGCGCGCACCCATTTCAACTCAATCGCGCACACTACTGTTAATCCTGCTTTCCAACCCGATAAAGAATTTGAATAATTGAGGGACTATCATAATTTACACAGAGTATTCTGACAAAGTCACTTAACATCATTTGAAAATGATAAAAAAGAGCAAACAAATCATTTACATTTTCAAAGGTAATCATGTATGTAAGATTTGAAAAGAATTAATGCATATCTAATGGCAACGTTTCTGTGCAAGATAACACAATTGTAATCGTGCCAGCCCCCCATGAAATAGTTTTGTATCTTTTAACTGTAAATTGGTATCTATTTCAAATAGACAAATAGCAAGTTACACATCTTATATACATACCTAAATGAATTTATGTATTTTCTAACGCAATAGTCAAATAATGCGCGAAAACATTCGCAACAAGAGTGAACGGAGAGGAGTAGCAGCTTGGGTCTCTCCTTTATGTCCGATTTACAAGACGCTCTGTCGGGCGTGTAAATCTAATGAAGAATCTCCCCTAAAGATATAGCGCAGACATATGTGACGTAGGCCATACGTTCACTTTCTCAACGCAGCGGGGCAGCACGAGGATGAGAAATTCAAGTTTAGGTACGGCCCCACACACACACACACAATCGCGAAGGCCACGTACGTGCAAATGAATCAAGCAATACAAAGTAACAAAAACGTGATAAAGAAACAAACATAAACGTGTATTTGAATGCAACTGTTCGGCCAATCTCAGTCTTCAATCAAAGAACTCAATTTTCCACAATTCCCTTTTCCCTGAGTCTTTCACAATTGCAATCGTGTCCTCGTGTGAACCTCGAGCTACTGAATGTCTGATGCCAAAAGCTCAACCTCCTTGATCCAAATGCCTTAGCTCTGCTGCACAGACCGGAATACCAATGAAAACAACGACCCCGGAATTGCGGTAAGTATTGTGGTTTAAAGCTATAGGTGCGTCTCAATTTGCGCACTTACGCACTATTCTACGCTTTTTTGTAGTATAGGCATAAATTGTGTTGTGAGTTCACATGGTAAATCCTCAAGTGCACTTTAATTACCCAGATGATGCACTTTCCAACCGAAAATATAAATGTGGAGCTGTGGACACTTAACGCACTAAATTGTCACAATTTCGTATACGTAGCGGAAGGGAGGCGGGGCTATCAGACACTGTTTGAGCAAAACTCTCCTGCAGAGTGATGACGCTTCGATCTGAAGATGATTATAGTAATACCGTGCAAAACATATGAAAACTACATTTATTGTACAATTTACGAGATTTTTTTTCCACACGCATTGTGCTATGCGATTGACGTCATTTCTGCTCGTCTGGGAAACCGATATACTTCCAGTTAGTAGGCTATACCGTTTAGTATTCCATTTGGGACGATACTAAGTTACCCTTCTTAAATTCACACACTACATGGTCGAGTGCATAGTGCATAGTTTAAGTGCGTAGAGATTAGTATGTCATTTGGTACACAGCTTTCATTTCTCCGTTGTATAATTTTCGTGCAGTTTTGTTTACATTTCATTTAGTCCATAACTCTTCAGTCTATATTAAGAATTTTGCCTACCATCCGAAGCGCATCATTTAAAATATATATAATCTGTAAACTAAAACCTGAGTTCTTTGAAATTAATCACGTCTATTTTAGGTCAAGATCCACTGGGTTTTAAAATTTTGGTTTAACATTTTTTAAATGGTTTAAAAAATTTCCGATATTTTGCTAAATTAGGCTACAGAGCAGATGCCGGACAAAATTAAACAATAGTCAGAACAGAATGTGTATTTAAATATTTTCACCTCAGATACATTATATGGAACAGACAGATACAATATTTCATCACAAAAATCACTGTACGACACAGCGGACCACAAGAAATACAAACAGAGGGTTAAAAGAAAAGCAGGAGGAGAATATGCATTGTCCACACCCTGAGTTCCAGGCCATCATATCAATGGTGAAAGTGCCCTGGCCTCTCAACATCCTAACATGCATCTTGGGCAGTGCATGGGTTCCTGTCCTCCCATGATAATAAAAAACACACAAATGAGTGGGATGTTGGGCATAAGGTGACCATGCTGCAGGTCCAGAGCGACGGTTGAGGGGATCAAATTGAGACATATTCCCGTGGAACCAGACCAAGTCACTGATAAAAAAGATTACTTAAACTGTACTTGCACAAACCCAAGCTGAATTATTTAAAGCCACAAAAAAACTGATATCCCCCTTATGTGGTTTAACAGCATTTTTTAAAACACTTGTGAAATTGCTGCTTTAACAAGTCTCCTTTAGCAGGACCTGCTCAAGTGGTGAAACGGTTTGAGTAGTTTATGTACAAATGCTGTTATAAAAAACAAAACTAAATAAACAAAACAAAACTGAGAAAAAGGCCGTGTTTGCGAAGTCACCATTTAAAAATGTTGAAAGAAGCAGATCTTTTTAGGGATTAAGTAATTTATCTCCTCAGTGACAATCAGAGGAGGGCTTGAAACTAAACATACAGAGAAAAAGGGAGCAGGATGTTGTCGAAACCTTTTGTGTGTTCTCTCACATTGGTTTAGATATGCAGCACTCTGTAGGGATGTTGTTCCTGCTTTTCAGCAAATTGGTTTCTTCATTGTACTAGCAGTGTCCATTCTTTCCGTAGAAAAGTCTCTAGCCCAAACTGTGCAGCAATGTTAGTTTGTGAAATGATGTCTTTTTGCACATGCATTTGCAGATGAATTCAGCATGTGAAAGTTTACACAAAAGTACATGTGAATGGATTGTGGAAAAAACTATGTTTATTTGTGTGTGAGTGCATGTTTTGTGTCTTTCTGTGTAAATTTGGATCTTGATTGTCACTGCTGAAGAAGTCTTTATTTAGTCCTTAGCTCTGAAACTCTTCAGTCTAGCTCAGGAAGTACCTTCCAAAGGTTATCCTTTAAAAAAGATTAAAAATATGAAAAGGGTATCGTCCATTCATCTGTCAGGGAAAAATATAAAAACAATGGTCAAAGGTGGGATAATCTTATTACATAAAAGTGTATTTAAAAAGTTAGAACAACATAGAATGTGACAATGCTAACTTAAATATTTTCTGAAAACATTTCTCATTAGAAAATAATTAAAGCAACTCCAGCAGTTTATTCTTGCAAAAACTATTTTCATTAAAAAAAATGTGAAACATTTAAATATCTGCACAGTAAAATCTTCTCTCACCTGTATAGAGACACGATAATGTTTAGGGACATGATATTTCCAATTACAGGCTGGTGACGGTAAAGCCTTCATCACTGGGCTGGTCAAGAAGCTGGCAAAGAACTCCTCCCCGAGCTGTTTGTGGTGCATAACGTTGTCCAATGGGTGCATAGCTGTCCAAGTTACCATGGTAACCCATCTCTTCATGTTGAGGGGAAGAGTCCATAGTTCCACTCATACATGAAGTTGACATGGTAGGTCCTCTGTGTAAAGGGGAGGGATATGATGAATGAGATGGAACTCTCATCCCAGACGCCATCAATGACATGTCCCGTTTGTGAGACGGCATAGAGACTGCTGGTGGCCGCTGTTCTTCATAGTTTTGGGGGCTGTCAGTGACACTTCCTCCTTGCCCATACCAGCATGGAGAGCCACTGTAACTTGGGGAATCATATTGGGAGAACTGGTCTTTTGAGACACGGTGTGGACTCATGGCAGAACCACACTGTGGTAAGAGGCGAGGGGTTGGGGAGACAGTTGGGCTAAAAGTCCTGGCAGCATGCCCATAAGTCTGTGAGGAGGGACCAACTTTTGGGTACTGTTTAAGGACATCTGACTGATTTGATAAACTGGGAGAAACACAGGCAGAATCAGGAGGATAGACGTGAGCAAACCGCTCATCTGAGGAGGGAGTAGAAGTGTGGGCAGAATATGGGGAGGGGTATTCACAGGACTCCGGGGCATGGCTGAGGGGTGACATGCTGCTACTATCTCCACTGTAGTAATCCAATGCTTCCTGGTATACACCCCCTGAACCCATTTGCCCTGTCCCTGATGGTGCTGAAGGCTTTTGAGATTTTGTTTTTGGTGGTGGGGGACGCTCTCTTTGGCAAGGAGAAAATCCTCCCCTGCCTCTACTTCCCCTAGGCTGTCTTCCGCCTGTAGCACTACGTTTTGCCCCCCCTCCTTGCATAGGTGGGCTGGCAGGTGATCCTGGGGGAAAAGAACATGATTCCCTCTCATTGTGTGTGTCAGACTTTTTTCTACGACCACGACCTGGTTTCGTCCCTCCTTGGAATAGTACGTTCTGACTCCAGTTGTAAGAAGGGCCTGCTGAATTCTCATTCCAGTCAAGCATAAGCTTTTCCAGGCTTGAAAGGCTAGACTGCCCCTCAGGCATAGGAACATCCCTTGAGCGAAATGCTCCCCCCATAACACCCATACCCCCTCCACCAGTATGAGATGAGTCTGAGGAGGATTCAGAGAGTGTATCAGGGCATGGGCGCTGTTTCGCTTTTTGGGGGGTGTAGTTTGAGATGTCAAGAATGTCTTTGGATTCTGATCCTGCTCCAGCTACCCCATAGTCAGAGTAACCATGAAAGTGATTAGTAGCATATGCATCACCACCCCAGTTATTTCCACCATGTCTGTATCCCCACTGACCTGTGGAGGTGTACTGTCTGCAACCCTCAGGGGGAGAAGATGATAAGGAGTAGGGGGTAGATTTTGACATTGACATATAACTTCCTCCTGGTGATGATGGGCTAGAGTCTCCTCGATTTATGGTTGAATGAGGTTGGCCTGGATATCCACTATAGTTGCGCTTGGCCAAACCCTGGTAGTTAGAATAACCCATCTGACACTGTGCGGAGGAAAGAGTGGGGTTTTTTGTGCCATAGCTACAGTCACTTGGTCTTTGCTGTTGTTGCTGCTGTTGAGGGAGGGGGTAAATGCCTCCCCCTTGAGGGACTCCAGCACTATAAGTAGGTGGATATTGAGGAAAACCTCCAGATAAATGAGGAGAACTTGGTGAACGGGAAAGTAAGAGTGCAGGGGATTTGGGGAAGGATGGGGTGGGAGAAGTTTGTGAGACGCTGTATGAGTATGAAGGCTTAGTTGTTGAGCTGCTCAGAGTTTGAGGTGATGGTAAAGGTGCCCCTTCCCCAAGACAGGCCTTTCCTTTTGGACTTTTTTTAGGAAAGGCAGGAGACCAACGATGGGCTGTACCCGGGCTTCCACCCTCATGAGCTGGAGTGAATTTACTGCCTTCTTGGCGCCCAGCAGGACTAGACATAGAAATGTCTAGCAAGTCAGAGGAGTCATCAGAATCAAGTAGAGAGCGAAAGTATCCTGCAAACATTCCCTGAGACTCCTCTCCTCTCCCCACACCTCTCATGCCAGGGCTGTGGTAGATCCCCCCCTTACCAGTCCCACTGCTTTGAAAAGCTCCGCGAGGGGAACAAGAACTCTGGTAACTACTTGTTTTCTCAGAAATATCCCTGTCGTCTTTCCCTATCCAGTCACTGTTACCATTTTGCCAGTCTTGGTCTTGATCTGTTGAACCATTTTTTAATGCCCCATTCTTTCGTGGCCGACGTTTTCTAACCTTGTCCCCTTGTGAAGAATCACCTAAAGCTGCCCTATTGATACCTCCAGCAACACCCTTACCTCTTTTTCGGGGAGTTCCCGATTCAGATGTGGGGATTTTCCGCTTTTTGCCTATTGTTTCAAAAAAGTCACTAAAAGATCTCTTAAAGGATTCAGAATTTCCAGCAGCCCCCCCTCCCCTACCACCCATACAGCCTGCACGGCCTCCTCTCCTGCGGAACCGCGTGAGGCGGTGCAAAAGAGTGGAAAGTGATGGGTTTTCTGGTGGTATGTGGAAAGTCTCAGGTTCTGTTGGGGTCCAGCATCGTGGAGGTGAGCAGCGGCCTGTGCTGGGAGGTTGCCTGTTCAAAAAGGCCAGTTTGGAGAGAACATCTGCATATTCTACCTTAACATCATTAGTATCATTAACATAGGATGGCTGTGGGGATGGTAGCTTTACTGTCCGTCTCCTACGTATTTTTTTGGGCTCTGCAGCACAGGCTGCTCCCACTCTGGTCTCATGCATGTCGGGTTGCCCTGGTAATGCCTGTTTAGGGGGACGCCCCCTGCGCCGCTTTAAAATAACAGGCAGCTCTCCAGGTGGAAACATAACCATCACACTTTTTCCATTGTTTTTCATGCGGAGAAGAGCAGTGGGCTCTCTGGGAATAGTAGTTCCCGGATCAGCTCCTACACCCCCTTCGGCCCCCTCTCCTGTTACGACCCTTTCGCCACGGGGTCCCGAACACACTGGCTCCAGAGATGATATCTTGTAGCTTTTTTGTCGTCGGCTCATGTGAACAGGTATTCTGGCTACTTTCACCACAATCCTTCTCATCCCCAAAAAACGTCCCTGTCGCTTTCCTCTAATTATGTGCGGAGTAACAATACCCTGTCCTTCTGATGTCATGCTATGATTTGGTGTAACATCTGTTGAAATGGCAGGCAGTGATAAATCCTCAAAGGCTGAGGCAACCCCACCCACCTCTGGAGGATGCTCCTCTAATGGCATAATGTTCTCTGATTTCCAGATCCTATTCTTCTCCTCTTCTTCTTCCTTTTGGTCATGTTCCCTTTTAAACATAGTATCCTCAGCAGCTCTACGTAAACGGGATGATTTCCGAAGATGGCACGGGAAACGCGGTCGACCAGAGCTCCGTAGGGTGTACTTCCTCTCAGCCTCCATAGAGGTCATGACAGTGCTTTGGTCTGTTATACGAATGTGATCAAGGTTGGTTGTATGATCCATTTCTGGCTTCTGACATTTTGAGTTGTGCTCTGTCTCATCCTTTGCTAAAGAGGAAGGGTTATATTGAGGAGGAGTCTGGTTGTTTGGGGAAAGGGTGGTGTTCAACAGAGGGACTGACTGAACATGAAGTTTGTGTGTTTCAGTCTTGGGAGGTAAAGACAAGTCTTCTGGGATAAGAGAGGGATCCTGCTCCACAAGTGAGGAGCCAGCGTCTGTAAGAGAGCACATGCCCTTTTGTGTAGGCCTGTGTTTTAGTGTGTTTGTGTCCATCCACATGTGGTTTTCCATTGAAATGTGTGTGTGAGGCTGCAGGTGTGTGCTTGTTTGTGTGAGTGAATGTGACTGTTGGGGTGTGTGAATTTGTGGTTGTGTGTTTTGCTGCATGTGCATTTGTTCATGTGTGTGTATTTGCCCCTCACATTCTGTATGTCTGCGTCTCCTTGCCCTACGTCGAAGCTGGTCTTCGTGGTTCTGCAGGCCATTAGCCAAAGAGGGCGTTGAAAAAAAACTGTAATGAAGTGAGCTGGCTGGATCTGAGCCAGAGGGTCCTACAGATGTGCCCTCAAGCTCTTCATTGCCCTCCCAAGGAGAGGGACCCTCAGCATCACTGCATTCTTTGTCAGCCAGTGCCTCACAAGCCAAACGAACACCTCCAGAGCGCAGGCGACCTGAAAGTCGGCTCATTACCCCGAAGTTGCAGATCAGGATCTTTCTGTTTCTGTTTATATCTATGAAGGATTCTTGTGAATTTGAAATGTGTATAGGGTCTTGTTTAGCAGGAAGGCTCTTTGAGTACACTCTTCCCTCTCATTATGTTGTTCTTGGCCAGAATAAATTGGACCTCCAGGCTTCACACAGTCTTGGGGTCCCCAGTTTTCAGGAATGCAGACCAGAGGCAAATAGTGTCCAGTAGTATTTTGAAGGTAAAGGGAAAAAAACAGAAGAGATGAGGAATGCAAACATACTGTACAACAACACAGCTGAAATGCTTTTGAAATAACTGCAGTTGTTCTTACCATGTCTGCTGCTGTGGCCTCGCTTTGTGTTATCCCTGTGGGCGAAAGGACATTTGTCACTATGGCGATACAGTTAGAGAACAGTTGTAACCATGGCAATAGAATATGAGTGGAACGGTAACCATGGTTACGTAGTTTTCCTTTCCAATCCAATGGATTGCAGGCCTCACTATGGCAATACAACATATGTCTCAGTGGATATGCAACTGATTTAGCAATTAAAAGCATTTTAAAAGCACTGCAGTGCAATCCTAGAAATGTATTTACCAAACTCTAGCACAGTTTGTTTGTTGTCTGTGATCCTCCTCAATACTTAAGTATCTCAATCTTTATTGATTTGGAAATGAAAATCAGAAACATAGTTAATTTTCTGTTCCATTACACATGGCATGTGTCATTAGGCCATGTTGATGTGCACATTATGTGATACATTATTAATTATTAAATGTGCAAAACATGAAATGACAGAAGTTTATACATTTAATATGGAGGAAACAACTTTGAAGTTTCCAAAAAATGTCTATGTTGTCACTAATTTGGTTAGCAGATAAATTGTGTGGAAGTTTAATTTAAAAATCCTTCGATTGCATTTGAAAAATAAAAACAAATAATAAAATATCCAATAAAAAAGGCAAATAGGTTTAAAGAGAGGTTTGAAAAGTTGATCATTCTCGCTCAAATATTATGTTTACACATAACAACTCCAAACACAGCATCAGTTAAACACAAAATAAGACACTGCAGAAGAAAGCGTCCCTAAACAATGTAGAGTTAGGATATGGCAGCAGGGGGCAGCAGAGGGACAAAAGGAGGCATATTAAAGGCTGGAAAGTTCCTGCAGAATATGATAGATGGATAATAGATCTTTAAGTGGTCTGAAGAACAGCTAAAATAGGACAATTATGGGTAAAATGGAACAATGTTTTAAAATAGAATCATCAATATCATGCTGAAAAATGACTTGTCCCCAAAAATCATTTGACATTCTCCTGTGAACCACTAAATGAAATTTTATGCACAATGTCCATGCATCTGTTTTCCTTACAGCTAGATGAACCAAAAGTACAAAAAGATCCAAACAGGACAACTATCCATATTCTACATTGCAGTTGTTCTGAAGTCCTAAAAAAGCTTTAGGTGAAGAACAAAGAAAGGCTTGAACTGTAGCATATAAATAACATGTGGACTATATTACTTTTATAGCGTCTTTTTGGAGCAAGACAAAATCCGCTTTTTGCATAGAAAATAGCAACTCGGATATTCTGCATAACTTAATACATTTTCTTTCAGATATAAAGGAAAATGGTACAGGACTAATAGAGTATGAGGGTTAATAGGTGACTGCATTTTTTCATTTTTGGGTGAACTATTCACTTAAGAATTCCGCTTTACTTGAGATAAACATTGTAGTGATTTAAGTAAGTCCAGGGGCTGGACACACACATGCACAATACAGTTCTATCCATTTCTGAGGCTGTCCCACATGGTTTGTATTACTAACTGGCAACGATAAAAAAGTGCAGAAAGAGAGAAAGCGAGTGAGCGAACCAGAAACATGTGCTACAGTACATAATGCCAAACAAGCTGCCACACTTGCTTTTTTGAAGACACTTTTATAGAGACAAACAGACATTCAACATCTACAAATGTAAAAACAATTTTTTTGCAAAAAACAATGAACCTAAATGTATATAGGGAAATGTGTAAAACATACTCATGTCTGAATGCATATATTTCATAGTTATAAAAACATCACTACTGTAAGTGTCATGTTACATCATATCACACATTACGTATTTTACATTATATTGTAAATTCTAGATGGCCATATATATCAGATTTCTGTATGGGTGGTCTCCCCAATCCTTTATTTCTCTGTTAATAATGCTCAAACTTCACTTTTCCACTTAATTTTATCCTTTTGTCAATATATAAAACAAAATAATGACCTAGACAAAATAGTTACAATTAAGTGCCTTCTGGAGCCTATTGCCAGTTTGGCCCACACTTTCTCACACAAAACACTTTAATTCTCTCAGATTTTATCGGTGCCTGCTCCCTGTTTTAAACTCTCTTCACAAGCTCTCAGAGATTATTTTGCAGGTCTAAATGCACCGTTGTCTATTTATTCTTCAGAACAATTCATTTGTTGTGTTCTGGAAGGCTCATGACCTTCACTCAACAGCCAGGTTTCTGGTACTTCCCCAGAAACTGCACTCCAAATGCTTCTGTCTTCGCTTAAAACCATCCACACGTTTAAAGCACCAGTGCCAAAAGCAACAAAACAACACAAAACATCAATGAACTTCTTGTTTCTCATCAATGAATTTCTCTACATTATATGATAAACATAGAAACTTTGTACATTACAAGAAAGGTTTTCTTTATCATTAAATTTTGTTGTTTATGTGTGTTAAACTGCAATTTTCATATGTCTGTCTTAGCAGGGGGATCCTTGCTTAGGTCTTTCAATGGATTGGCAAAAGAACGTAAGGATTTTGGTGAAAGCTACGAGTCCCTGCTTGAGTTTGAAGGTCTGGAAACTATGTGTAAGTTGAAGGTGTTCTTCTCATCTATTTAAATTGTTTCTCAAATATTTCTCAAATATTTAAATCCTCTTCTATGGCCACATCCTGTGATGCTGACTACAGCACTAGTCTTAGTCTTCCCGACACCATTATAAGTGGCATTTATTGTTTATCTGACCTCCTGAGTCAATTCTCGGGTTCTCTTTTGTTTTTGTACATCCTGATTATACACAGAGCAACACAGTCTCAAGGGAATTCGTGATATTGTCACAAACTGTTATCTATTAATTTGTGTCACCCAGCACGACTTTCAATCTTAAGTATTTTAATATGCGATATCTTTCATAATTATAAATAAATACCGACGCAATCTGATTGGTATTCACCTATCTTACAAGGTGGTTCATTCATGTGAATTCCTATTTCCATACGTTGTCATTTGTGTGTTTTGTTATGATTTGAAAGAATGAATGAGGGCTTTATATAGTGCTTTAATGTGTATTGCTGTACACCCTTTACAATCAAATGAGGGGAGTCTCTCCTCAACAACCACCAGTGTTCAGCTTCCATCTGGATGATGTGACGTCAGCCACAGTACCATTGCGCAAGTGCACTCACCACACACCAGCCATAAGTGGAGAGGAGAGAGAGATTCAGAGGGTGGGGATTATTAGGGGTCTATGTTTGAAAAGGGCCAGTGGAGAGAATCTGGCCAGGACACCAGGGTTACACCACTACTCTTTACGAGAAGTGCCATGGGATCTTTAATGACCACAGGGAGTCAGAACCTTGGTTTAACGTCTTATTCGAAGGACATTTTATACAGTACAGTATCCTCATCAATATACTGGGGCATTGGGACCCATACAGACCACAGGGTTATCACCCCTTGCTGGTCTCACTAACACCTCTTCCAGCAGCAACCTAGCTTTCCCAGGAGCTCTCCCATCCAGGAACTGACCAGGCTCAGCCCTGCTTAGCTTCAGTGGGCAATCACTCTTGGGCTACAGGATGATATGGCTTCTGATTTGACCTTTCCCATGTCATGTTATGGTTTAGGGGCAGGGTTAGGTTTGCCATTTATCGTTGCTTTGCCACCTTGTGAAAGCCAAATTTGCCTTTAAAACATTTACGACTTCAGGTTTTAAATATATAAATGTACATACATGTGATGTCTGTGTATTGAAAGTTGTGCTGGTGACACGAAAAAATTGGGAAATTTGTGTCCTTGTGTCCTGTTAATGAATTTATACAAAATGTTGTGCCTATGCCACAAACTGCCTTAAGACTGGGTTGCACATAAATACATAACATGCTATTTTTTATATATGGCTAGGTTTTTTTTCTTCCACTATATGTCTGGAAAATTTGGGAAAGTATTTATATCTACAAACTGCCATTTATTGATGACGTTGATGACAGAGCATACAACATTAAATTCTACAAATCTGTATCATGGAAACATCACAACCAAACAAGCTCTCTCCATACAGGATAGTGTAAGTAAAATATGGCATTAATAAGGCGTAATCTCTTTATAAAATAGTTCATCAGTGTACAATCAGCAGGTTCATTTTGCAAAATAAACCTTGATGGGGCGAAGGGGACACAAAAAATATGGATCTTGTCTTTGTTCTGAAGGGCTCTACTTGCTGAATATGACCTAATGATGCATCATCCCAGTTATTACACGTCTATATTAAATCAATAAATTCCAATCATTCTAAACCTGACTTCTAAAGTCAATCTTTAAGTGACATTTGCTTGAAGCGAGAACACACAATTGTTATACAAAAAGTACCTCTGCATGAATAAAATAAATTGCCCAGATGACAGGTCAATTTTACAGCATTGCCATTGACAACTGTCACAGATTATTCAAAGATATTTGACAGCTAAATCCTGTGATTAGGCCTATATCGAAACAGCTGTGAATCTTAGTGGTTCTAGTATTGCATCATTCTTTGTTCTAAGACAGATTTGTATTAGATTAAGTTTTGTATTAAATTCATACCAACGCTGTCAAAAGACAGATGCACATAAACAATTCTACTATTTAGATCTTTCATATTCTGTCTCTGTAATTCTTGCTCTCTTTTATAAAGTTGTATTCTTTCTCCTTTCTCTGTCTCTTCCGCTTACTCTAATTAATACTACTCATTAATTAAGCATCAGTCATCAGAAATGAGCGCAACTGCAGTACAGTACTTTAATTACAGTCACACACACACAAACGCTCTCTCTCACACACAGACAGAATCGTTCAAACAGAGTCCCTTAGATATTCACAAACATTCCTCCTCCTCAGCGTTTGAGAGAAATTCAATGTCTGGAGCTTCTCCTACTCTTCTCTCACAGTTCTGGCACCATCACGTATCAGCCTGCCAGGACAGACTAGTGAGCTGGATTAAGTCAAAGCGTGTGTGTGAAGTAGAAATGAGTAAAGTTAATAGTGGTCTGCTTTGTGTGATAAATAATTGTGTTTCAACAGCATATGGTAGACTAGTTAAATAATACCCGATTTGGAAAGATTGGTAGTTATGGTTATAAATCAACACCAATTTTGGCCAATTTGGTTTAGGCTGACTTTGGTATAGATGCATGGCATTTAAATGCATTTCGGTATTCGAGCAACCAGCAAATAAAAATTATGACGGATTCCACCTGTTTGAGCAAACCCTTAAACTTGATCTAAAATGGTCTATAGTACAATTGTACTACATATTTTGAATAGTTTGTTTTACATATTATATTTATATTCTTCCTGTTATATTCTCATTTTAATTTAGGCACTATAACTCCCTCTCTTCCTCAGACTCTGCCCCTAATCGATCCCTTAATGTCTGTTTTAGACTTCTTACCGCAGCTTCCCCTATTTCCCTCTTTTCTTCTTATTCAGCCCTTTGCAGGTCTGTCATTCTCTCTTTTAACTGCGGCAATGCTCCCCAGAGGATCCAAGCAGCTGGTAACGGCTAACCAATCAGATAGCTGTCCAATCACAGGGTACACTGATGGCCACCTGTCCATCTCCATAATCAACCATGCTGTAAACAATCATCACAGCACAAGACAAGCAATAAGAAATCTGAGCATGCTCAGAATGGAATTTTGTTTTAATCTCACAAAAGTCTACCCCAATCTCTTCAGGTGTAGAGAGGTACTTACAGTAAGCACACATAAATGACAGAGAGCTCGGACCAGAGACTCAAGTTACTCAATCTAATAAAATAATGTTTACTCAAGGGAGGATGCCGGGAGGGTGTCAGAAGACAGGTGGGTGGCTGGAAGGTGGTTGCTTCAATATGCTTGGAAAATGATTGACAGGACATTAGACCTCTCCCAAAACTGTTTAAACTTCATTTATGCCTGGTAGAACAAAACTTTAAGGAATAACACTTTTTTCAGACGCAGAGCAACATACACAAACAGAAATGCATGGTCGGATCTTTTCCAACTTTTTTTGAGTGCATATATATCTAAGTATGTTTGCACAAGTGTTTGTGAAGGGATGTTTGCCTGCTTACACAAGTGCAAAGAAGTGCTTGTGTGTGTTTACACAAGTGTGTGTTTGTGTGTCAGTGGGTGTGTTAGGGAAAAGCACTCACTCAGTTCAAATGAGAGTGCAGTTGTTGCTAAGATACAGGCAGCAGCCCCGACAGTGTGAGGGCGAGTGACAGAGAGAGAGAAAGAAAGAAAGAGAGAGAGAGAGAGAGAGAGAGAGAACAGAGTAGGAGCAAGACAGGGTGAGAGAGAAAATGGGGAGAGAGTGTTGGGGAAGTAGAGTGAGAGAGGGAGAGGGAGAGAGGTAGAAGTGGGTCATAAGATCCACTGAGACACAGTGACACTCTGCAGAAACACAGCTGTCATCACACACGCACACACTTTGTCTTTTCTCTGGTTTCCCTTCTTTGCTTTTCACTCTGCCTCAATCATTCTTCAGCTCTCCTTTCCTCCAACTCTGTTCCTCCTCCTCATCTGCATTCTCAATATCTCATGAAATCTCTTCCTTTTCCCTCTCTGTAACCTCTCAGTCACTTCTCCTCAGCCGCTCTCTTACTGTTTCTCTACTTGGTGCAGAAACGGAGCCTTGTGTAGAGTTGTTAAATAAAATTTGTTTTCACGCTTTAGTTTTTTGTTTGTTTGTTTGTGAACAGCTGTCGTGTGTAGAAGTCTAAGGTGTGGATGAGGAGTGTTTTATTGTAATAAAGGGCTCTTAAAATTCAATTAATCTCTCTCTCTCTCTCTCTCTCTCTCTCTCTGTCCTGCTACTTTTTTCTCTTTCTATTACTTGAACACTCTTGTCCCCAGCTGGAGGAATTTCCTAATAATCTTCATCACAAGAGACTTTTGCACTCGGCCAAGCCATAAAGACACAGAAGCGCACTGACGTACATTACCTCTATTGCTTGTCTTTTCCTGTTACTGACAAATTGCATCGGACACTGTTGCACTGCATTTATAAATATTTAAAAGCCCAAATCACGTGAGTTTTTGAGAAATTCTAATTATGCTATGTTACTCATAGTTATAAACTATTTGAAAACATAAAATGTACTTTTTATGAACGATACATTTGAAGATATCATATTATATGTCATAATATCATATAAATATTAAAATATATATAATTATCACAATTTTGACAAAATCTGCTGAGCTGAACACTGAATATACGGTTTTATTTTAAAGTTCAAAAAGGGAAATTGCAGAATATAGACTGCAAAAGTTAGGTAGGTAAGTGGGGTGTAACATAACATGAAATAGATGTCATTTAAAAAAAAAGGTATTTTTCTCACGCCTCAGCTGCGGGAATATTACAATTATTTATGGATTTTTTTTTACGGTAAAGCTTATGATCAAAAAGCATAACATTTTCTACCGAAGAATTTCTGATCTTATTTTGCCATTTCAGCATTATTTCTCCTTTTTTGTGTTGATGTTCAAAGTTAGACTGAATTTTATAGACAACATAGTAAAAATTTTTTTTTTTTAAAAGGTTACCTGTTCGCCCTAAAGTTTTGAGTTAAATCAACTTAAAAATATTAGTTAACTTGATGAATCTGATGCAAACTCATTGAGTAATATTTGTAACTCAAAATTTTTAGGCAACCAGGTAACTTATATTTTTTAGTTGAACCAACCATGTCTTTTTACATTGGAGAATAGTTTGGTTGCTAGGTTTCAAGAAAAGAAAACCTTGTGAAAATTCATAAAATATAAAACAAATCATTTTGACCCCGAGATTGACAATCAGCCTTTTGTGAAGGTGAAGCCCTTCCTTACACAGACTTATTGTTAATAAAGGAAGCCCTATTTAGTTTACTTTTTTTTGAGAGGAGCAAAGCCTACACAGATCTGACCCCCACCCCTGATCTCCCACCCCTCTCTTGGGTAATATGACCGCAGCACCAGCTGGAAAAAGCCATCCAACGGCAGCAAAAGTGTGTGAGAGAGGTGAGTTAAAATCACTCACTCCATCCACACCTTCCTCTCTCTCTCTCTCTCTCTCTCTCTCTCTCTCACTTTCTTTTAATGCAACCTATAATATGTATCTGCCTCTCACGTTTTTGTTTATTCAAACCCTAACCTCCTCCTCCTCCTCATCAACCAATCAGCCTTAACTTTGATTTCTCTCTTCGCACATCAACCTGGCATTCACACGCCTCTCCTCCACTCCTATCCATCACTGGATTGCGTCTAAAGCATAGGCGTTCTCTCACCCGCCAGCTCTTTCACACACCCTATACATTCAGACATATGGATGTTCAGCGCACATCCTACACACAACAGTACCAACGCTATAGCAGACGCACACTCTCGCACATATTGTGTTAGACCTTGAGGCCAGTGTTTTGTAGAGGGGCCTCTCCACTGCGGCCCTGACTTCCTGACTCCCCCCAGCACCCCTGTTCCACTGTTGCCGTGGGAGACACTGCTGCAGAGCCGGTTGCCAAGGAGAAGAGCTGCTGGCTGGCTGTTTAAACAACAATGGCTGCCTTGTGCACATTCCAACTCTAGACACTGACAGCATGTTAAGACCTGCTTCAGAATACACACATACGCTCCTTCTTTCTGTTTGTCGGCACAAGTATGCACATACTGCAGATGTTCCTAAGACTTTTTCTCCTGTTCTCTCTCACACGGCGAATGTGCTGGGCTTTATTCAAACGCATCTGTTTCTCTTTAAACCGCACAGCCTCTTAATTCTCTCATTCTGTATCCCTCTCTCACGTTCTCTGTTTCCATGGACTAACTCTCTTCTCGTTCAGTATGGGAGTGTATAGTGCACTCATCCATCTTTCTGTTGTACAATCCCTCTATCATCATGACCAGAAAATTCCACTCCCTCCTACTCTCTCTCTCTCTCTCTCTCTCTCTCCTCCCTTATCGGCCCTCAGTACCTCAGCTCTTCCCCCACTCTCTCACTTTCTTCTGTGTTTCTCTCTCTCTCTCTCTCTCTCTCTCTCTCTCTTGCTTGCTCGCTCTTCCTCCCTTATCTCCCCACAGAACCCCTCCTCTTACCCACAATCTCTCACTTTCTGCTATGTCTCTCGCTCACTCACTCTCTCAGCACTGTGTAATCTCACTCGCTTTCTCTTTTCTCTCTCTCCCTGTCTCTGGCAGAGGAAGTGTGTGTTCCCCAGGGGGAGCTGGGCTCATTAACTTCCAGCAGACAGAGAGAGAGAGAGTATGAGAGGGAGAGAGTGCAAGAGAGAGGGAGAACCGGAAAGAGAGAAACGAGGAGGGTGAGACAGTCTGCAACAGAGTCTGAAGGTGAGGAAAAGAAAGGACATGGATGGACAGACGGATGGATGGGTGGGTGAGTGAGTGGATAGATGGATAGATGGATGGATGGATAGATTTTAATACGTCAGTGTTATAGTGAAAGTTATAAAACTTTTAAAAAAATCATCTTGATACTGCTCACTGATTTTTTCTCTCTCTACGCAGCTACTACTTTTAACCTTTTTGAGGTTCAATTATCACAATTAATAAAAAAGTCAATCCTAATTAATACCACGATTTGCACTTCAATTTAGTTCATTATTATTATTTCCCTATGTATAATTCAATTAATTCAACAGCACCACACAAGTCTCGAGTTGTACAAGAATAGCCTGGAGGGTAAACAGGTGTTTTGAGCTTGCTGCCTGACACACCAACACCCACAGTCATGTGTGGGAAAGCTGAGGTCACATGTGAATTCAGCTCTGGGACCAATTTGATCTTGAATCATTAACAGAGCAGCATGCCTTAACACCACATTTTTCTGAAAGAATACAGTACTGTTAGGAAAGAACCAAATTGACTGCCAAATGGATGTTTATGACCTCCTATGAAGTGAAGAATGTTAGATGAGAACCTATTGCCTACTGCTATGTACCCTAAGAATCAAACCCACGATTTGAGCTACAGGAACAGAACATATGATGTGTAACTTTAAAGTATTGTTTACATTGTCCCATTATGTTTCAGACGGTTTACACTATGAACAAGAGTAAATGAATGGCTAAACTACAACAACTTAATTCGCAACCTATCATCAGTGACATTAAATGTGTTATGAATAGAGACAGTCAAACCAAACATTATTCAGACACCAGACATCTTTTTTTACTAGTGGGTGAAGCACATTGTAGTTCATTTATTTAAGTGAGGATAGCAAAATAAAGTAAATTGTGTTAAATTAAATCCAAATATTATTCATACGGTTGACTGAGAGTAAAATTGATAAATATTTTGGGCCAAATTATTCAGACACTTTGACCTGACAAGTTTTTCTTAAAGGTCTTTTTCTTTAGTTACTAATGCGACCTTTTCACACAACACACTGAACAAAACTAAGCATTGCTTAGTATTTGGCTGCCCTAAATCAGTAATATCTAATTGTGTACTTAAAGGGATAGTTCATCCAAAATGTCATCATTAACTCACCCTCAGATTGTTTCAAACCTGTGTAAATTTCTTTGTTCCAATGAACACAGAGAGAGATATTTGGAAGAATGTTAGCAATTTTCAGTTCTGGAACATCATCCATTACCATAGTAGAATTTTTTTTGTTCTGTTGAACACATAATGACATATTTAGGAAAACAAAGACTTCTCGGGCACCTTTGACTACAATTGAATTCTTCCTACTATTACAGTTAATGATGTCCCGGAACTGAAAGTTCATTCTTCCAAATATCTATTGATAGATTTGTCATTTTTGGATGAACTATCCCTTTAAATGTAACAGCTGACATTAATTCAAACTAATCCATTACATGTACCTTTCTATCAAAGGTAAACTGACATAATAAAGATGAACTTGTTCTGATAGAGTTTAACTCAGAGTTCTTGTCTCATTTTAGCAGATAAACTGTGATGAAGTGAGAAATGTTGAAGGTGTCTAAATAATCTTTTGTTTTACTGTAGCTTCCTTACAAACATAATGACTTAATAGAAGTCATAAACATTTGCCAATCAAGAAAACCTTGAATTAAGTTATAAATTTGAAGGACTATACTTCACTAATATTTACTAAACAACTGAGATTATGTTTCAGTTAAATGGTTGCTCTTTGCTATAACTGTATTCTGTGGTAAAAAAATCAAATTGTACAGTCCAGTAGGAATAAATGATTTTACAGATTAGAAGAGATTTAATGACACCCAAAAGATTAAGGGTTTGTGATGCAACACTTATTGCCATATATCACCTATAAATATCATAGGCCTTTTAAAAACCCCAAATAATACAATTTCTGCTCTTCATTGTGTTCTGTTCTATTATTATTGTTATTATTTGAACTATTTATTGGTTTAAAATAAATGAATGACCTTTGTATGAATAAATTCATAAATCAAAACCACAGTGAATCCAACGTTTCTGGTGTTTAAATGTGTAAATTGTCTAGTCTTTTAATATGTCAAACAAACAAAAGAACGTAAATGTCTCAAATATACTTCATCCTGTATTTTTTAAATGCATTAAAGTGTAAATTAAACCCTGGTAATATTAAAATCTTTAATTTAGTAGGAAAAAACTTCAAGTAGATCGTTGACAACAATGAGTAAATTTGAGCAGGCTGTCCCGAATACCTAAATGGATGTATGGAACAAAAACTCACGCTTACCTTAGACATTGATTCTCTCAATCATTTCTCATCTCACTCTCAAACTGCATGTTTCCATGGCAATCTTCAGCCAGGCAGTTTGTTACCTGAAAAAGAGAGACGAGAGAGAGAGAGAGAGAGAGAGAGAGAGAGAGAGAGAGAGAGACGAGAGAGAGACATCAAGTTAGCATTGTAAATATGTTACATTTACATTAAAGCATTTAACAGACACTTTTATCATAACTAACAGTGGATTTAAAGTACACGTTTGTTATCCGTATGTATGTTCCCTGGAAATAAAACCCACAACCTTTGAACCCCTAATACGGTGCTCCGATTGACTGCCAGGTACATATCATTACAATGCAACTGATCTCTACAATTAAAGTCTACTCTATCAACAGCATGAACACAGAACTGCATAAATTGCTAGAGAAAGATGAAGTGTAAAGACGGATGGTGTGAGCATTTGTTACATATATGTTATGGTGTGTATCTCACAGCATGCTTGAGATATTGTTTATGTGATATATCGCTTCACTGCTGCTTCTCGTCTCTATCTTGTTTTTTTCTCCTCTCTTTTTCTCTCACTCTTTAATAATTGAGCTGCTTCTGTCTCTTGTTAGAGTTGGCTCGTTACGGAGAGACACAGAAACCAGCCAGGTATACAGAACCCCTGGATACTCTCTCTCGCTTTCTCTCTCTCCAACTCCATGTTCCTTGCGCAAAAGTTCTCTGTGTCTAGTGTTCACACACACACACACGCCATGCACACACGCACACAAACATACTGATGTGGATAAACTTAGCAGCCTGCAACATAATGCCTCTCCGTTTCTCCCTGCTCGAGGATCTTAGGGTCAGAGGTGAACATTTCTCCAAAAAAACAAGCTACAGCCAGTCACAAAGGGAATAAAAAGTGCAGGAAATAGAGAAGTTCTGCGTATAAGGCTTGTTCGATAAGTATGTGTTGTGTGAGACATTGGATTCACTCAGTGTTTTTTTTATATGGGTGCCAAGCTCGAGAAATTGGATAAATCCTATAAAAAATCTGCAAAGGAATAAATCTAAATATCAACATAAATATATATGCAGAGATATTTTTTGTATGTTTCTTTAGTGTTTGTTAAAAGATCGGCTATAGGATATAGTTCTGAAAGCAGTGGCCAAGGTCAGTTTTACCTAATGCTGTCTCCACTCTGCCAATCATAGGTTTCCAGCTGTTGTGGGAAACCAAGCTTACTTCACAGAATAAAGGTTGCCATGGAGACCAGAGCTATAAGATTGGCCAACACTTTGTGACAGGTGGACACCGTAACACAGACTATACTACCCAACCCTTTCAACATAACCTGACGATTCCATATAGACGTATAAAGTCACAAACCCATACAGTTCATCCTAAATATTATATAGACTAATAACATTTAAATGCGCATTTTACCAAATCATAGACTCCTCGCAGGTCACTATATGGTTATCTGTCAGTCTCCATGACAACACAGCATATGGATACAGAAGAACAGAACATTTCCCAGAAACATCCGCGTTTGCGTAATGCCACTATTTGCGTGTTTGGGGCAGCGCGCATGTTTTTTTACGTTCTTGGCGTGTGCCGTGAATAATCGAGACTGTCACAACATAAACATCTCCACATTACGCACCGCCGTCGCGCGCACAGCTAGAGTCGAAAGACCTGCGCCAACGCGCCACTGCATTGCTCATCATTGCCCACTGTCAAGCAGCAGAGGACATCAGTAAAAAAACTAACTTAATTGCCTTGTGATGACAGTGCTGCATAAAAGAGAGAGAGAGAGAAAGAGGGAGCTGAATAATTAGCCAGACTAATCAAAAGTGGAGTCATTGGCGAGCTCCAGGCAGAAGCGCGAGGCTTTTGTCGTCTCCCCATAATTATCAGCTAACGCATCAGACGCTCATACATGCCGTCAGTCAGCAGCCACTTATGATCACTCATCAATATTTCATAATTGATGGGCACATTTATGTTTGCTGTGTTTTACCGACGCATACGTATTTAACACTGAGTCAACTAAAACGGTGCATATTTTCATTACAAAAACGAGTTAAGTCATCTCAATTATTACAAAGCTTTCATATAACAAAACGTGTATATTGTTATTTAAATGGCAATAAATAATTTACTCGCAGAAAACATTTTATATTTACAATGTATAACATGACTCATACAAAAACGTTTGGAATGTAGGTGAGTGTAGGCTAATCTATGTACCCATGGTGTTTGCGCGCGCGCCCGCGTGTGTGGATGAGTGACCTATCGCGAGCTCAATGAATGGCAGCGATGAGGTTAATAAAAATTCCTTCAATAGAAAACACAAACCCTCGTGAAATGCGGCGCGGCGCAAGGAAAGACTATGCAAATGTTGGCTGTGAAGCCAGACGCCGCGCACTCACCGGGAGGCGCCGAGCTCCGCGCTGCTGCAGCTGTGGTGCTGCGCTTCTCACGCGCTCATCAGGCTTGTCGCGGCTGGATCGCAGAACATTCGGTAATAATACCACTCTTGACAAGCAGCATCCTATACGCAGAAAGTCTCTAAAATACTATTTATGTATGTTGGTTGGAGGTTTTAGTCATCCCGATCCTCTTCTGTCTCGCGACGCCAAACAGGCTGTTCAGCATCTGGCTTTAAAAAAAGAAAAGAAAAAAGACAAATCTATGCAGATAGAAAAAAAGGAAAAATTGCGAGTTGTTGTCACCGCCTCTCATAAAAACTCAAACTGCAGCAGGGATACCGCAGTTTGAACACCGGAGCGCCCCGGGAGTGGAGCGAGCGCGAGTAATTGGAATGAGCGCCGTTCTGCGCCGTTTCTCGCCCTCTGCAAACCAACTCGTAGTTATCTAGTCAGAGAAGGCTGAGACGTGCCTTGTCGACAGGGACATCCGGGCCTCCGTAGATTCTTATGTCTGGTTTTTTTACTCCTCTGAAGGACTCTGGGTACTGAAGTTTTGCTTACAAGTATGACTTAATTTACCCTCCCTCTCTCTGTGTATATGGGTTGCATAAAACCTGTCCCACACGTTCGATCCTGCATACGTAACAGCTTCATTTAGCCTAACATCTGGGATGCACAAAATAGAGGTGCATTGATCCCTAAAAAATATCTTTATATATGCATAACAAGCCATTAAATGAGCATCAAAGTGAGTTCTCATTATTCAAAGTGCATCTGACAAGAAGTTTTGACATAAAAGAATGCATAGGCAATGCTGTTTTATGATGTTAACATCATAGATTTTTTTTTTATAAATATTTAAGAGATATTTGAAAATGTTTGAATTGAATAATGCTTTATAATGACCCTATTATAAAAAAATATGTGTTTAATGTCCTAGATTTGAACTGTAAATGTGTTCAGACCTGTGTTCTCTTAAATAAATCTTTTCCATCCCAAGGCCCATGATCATTCAACATTACCTGTGCTATTTAAAAAACTTGGACAAATATCCACATTCTCTGGCTTTCTTAAAGCAATGGTGCACTATGACTAATTGCAGTTTTATTTGATTGCATTGACGTGTTCATTTGTAATGTTCCCACAGCACCCTGGAGGCCGGGGAGAGCTCCTTTGTTGTTCTGATGGTATTATATTTGCTTGTTTGCTGTTATTTTGCTAGGCTACACAGGTTAGTGGAAATGTGCTCTTGCCAGAATGTTAGAATTTTGTTATAAATACTAATTTTAGCACTTTGCTGCAACATGGGGTGGAAGTCTGAGGCACCTTTGGATAAATGGCCTAGAATTAACACAAAAACCTCACATATTTTATTATAAGCAATTATGTTAAACTATTTACAAAGAAAGATTATTATTATATTTATAATCAACACAACTCTGTTTTAGATATATATATTTTAAGGCGAAGACACTTACGATCTTTAATCTAAGATAGGATTGTGAGAATAAACTGCAAAAAGAAGCCACAATAATGCATATCTGGAGATATGCAGACAGCTGCTGTTTGGTTGCATCTTGCAAGATCTGATCTTCATAAACAGAGACGAATGGTCAGATATTCTAAAAATTAATCCTGAGCACACACATCCACAAAGGCTGCAGAGAAACACACTATCCCTCCTGCAGCACATTGTAGGTGCAACAGTCTGCTTGCTTCATTTATAAACATAAAACTCAAATCTGCAGCAAGAACAAAGTGCCAGATCAGTGCTGGTACGGAATGTACCATCATGACTACAAACCCCGCAAGGATAATTAAGAAACCAAGACAGCATACCAAAGAGCCTGCATTACTTCCAGTCTCGTGCATCTTCTGCCATCTTGTGGACATCTTTAGTAAAGCACGCAGTGAACTGCGTTTATGGACCATTTAAACGCAGATGTAAACAATCTTTGATACACATTTGTGTATTTATGTATGTGTTTATGTGAACACTGAGTACAGAAAATACATGTTAGACACATTGGTTCAGTTCAGTAACCTCTATATAATTAAATGGCACATTTAAATGGCACATAAACATTATCTAACTGTAATACACAGACTTCCATTCAGGGGTTCCAGTCGATCCCTGCAGAATATCCAGCCACCATGAATAAAGGCACAGGTTTGACATCTATTTAAATTATAACCAAATCTTGAGATAGGATTATACGTAAAATACAGTGTAAAATACAGAAAAAAATCAAGAAAACAATCAAAACAGTAGTTTTTACCTTCTCATTTCAAGGAAAGTGAAAGATGCTTGTCCTCATTTTTTACCTAGTATCAATACTGTCTTAAAATCAGCCTTTAATGGCACAATAAAGTCTATTATGGTACATCAGGGCTTTACAGGAAATCCCTACCCAAGAGTGTAAGCTTCACAAATAAACCAAAATAAAGGAATATAAGGCTGGCAAAATAAACAAAGTACAGATAAACAACAAAACAAATATGTTGATTGAATCTTGATTGAATCCCTAAGTAATTGCTGTTGCTTGATTAAAAAGATCATGTCATCGACATGTGCTGTCATTGATGCGGAAGAACCGCACCATTGACATTTTGCATTATTTTACCTCATACGTGGCTCAATCAAGCTGTATAAAGAAAAGTATTTCAAATTAAAGCTCTCAAACTAAACCCCACGAAGAAACTGCACTTGAATGTGTTCAGTGGGGGCCTACACATGGAGCCTTGAAATAAGATCAGTTTATAGGGGTGTTGCAATAATAAGTAAAGGCAATTCAGACATGATATAATATGAGTATATCACAGGTTCTCTCCAGGCTGGTACTGGGGTTCAGTAGCAGTAAAGTAATCCTCCAGGAAGCCCTGCAGGTACTCAAAGGTGTGTCTTTCGTCAGGGTCCTTCCTCCAGCACTCCAGCATCAACTCATGCAGAGACCCTGGGCAGCCCTGCGGACACGGCATCCGGTAACCACGCTCCACCTGCTCCAGAACCTCTCTGTTGTTCATTCCTACAGATTGTCACATAAACAAAATAAGCGATCCACAAGTGGAACTTTCAATACGAGGATAAACCAATGAAACTTTAAAAAGTGTTAAGTGTAAAACATAATAAACGCTAAAAAGGTATATATCCAATATAAATTACTCTTTGAAAACTCCTTTAAAATGGATCGTGGCTAACCTTAAAATTATTTTTATAATATAATATTTTATTACATTGGTAACACTTAAAAAAGGTTATCAACAAAACTGTATTAGTTAACATGAACTAACAATAAACCATATTTATTCAGCATTTATTTATCTTAGTCGATGTTGATTTCAGCATGTACTATATTTTATATAGTAATAAAATCTATAGCATTTAATATATAACTTTTAAAAATCAAAAGCTGTAACTGTTAAAAATTTTTAATGCACAGTGAACTAACGCAAACAACTGTACTGCTATTAACTAACATGAGAGATTAATAAATCTATAACTATTTTGTTCCCTGTTAGTTTATGTTTGCTAATACATTTACTAATGTTAAAAAATAAAATGTTATTCTCTTGCAATTATATTATACAATGCTGTAATTTTATGTTGAATAACATTGTTTTTTAAATCAAAAGGAAGTAATAAAGCAACAATAGAGAGTTTGAATGAATGGCCGTAGTGTCTCAACAAACACAGGTTCAGGACACACCTGGATAAGGCACTCTGCCCTTGGTGATGAGTTCCGTCAATAAGATACCAAAAGACCACACATCAGATTTGATGGTAAATTTGCCATAAAGAGCAGCCTCTGGGGCGGTCCATTTAATCGGAAACTTTGCTCCTATAATAAAATGAACAATGAATTCAGAACAATTTACGAATATAACAGATGAAAAATTTAACAAAGTCTTTAGAGATACAGCAGCCTACAATCAATTAATGAATGAGGAAAAACTGCAGTGCAGTAAAATGAATATATAACAACCGGAGCTGAAATTAAACAAAACTTACACAATAAGTGATGCATTTAATTTGATTGTATTGAAATAAAAAAGGAAACTTTGGAAGCGCTCAGAAAAGACAGTACAATAGATTAGAATCAGGGTCAGGACAGAATTTAAATGACCTTGTCTAGCTGTGTATTCATTGTCCTCAATGAGTCTAGCCAACCCAAAGTCTGCAATCTTACAGACCAGACCGTCTCCAACTAGGATATTGGCAGCTCGCAAATCTCTGTGGATGTAGTTCATCCGTTCAATATAGGCCATGCCTGCAGCAATCTATAAGAAAAAAAAGTGTTTTTCCTCACAATAGTTAGGAGATCGATATTAGTTTGGTTAAAGAGTTCAAAGTATTGACTACTGAATGCTAATATCAAAATCTGAAGATCCACTGTGATCCCAATCTTACTTTTTAACACTTAACGCCAAGTTAATTCCAGAAGATCATCCTAGCCGTAGATTTGAACAATTGTCTGTAAAATACCACTTAAGAAACTTTACCTGAGCTGCCATGTCCACAAGTTGAGGCAATTTCAAAGTTCCGCCGTCTCCATCTTTTAAAAAGTCCAACAAGCTTCCTAAATCACAGAAACAAGACAAACAACATGACAAAGTTTATTTTTAGCTGCGTTCTCTCAGGGACTCAGTTTAATGCGTTTCTGAGAGGCACTGTATAATTGTCTGTACCTTGAGTCATAAACTCAGTGATGATGTAAATGGGCTCCTCAGACACCACAGCATACAGCTGTACCAGTTTATCATGACGGAGCCTCTTCATGATCTGGGCTTCATCCAGGAAGGCCTCTGGAGACATGGTGCCTGGCTTCAATGTCTTAACTGCAACTTTAGTTGTGCCATTCCACATGCCTACAGAGATATCATGTCAGAGACAGTGGCAAGAACCATTCGGACGGAGTGATATAACACAGACAGAGATGATAGAAGAGGTTTGAAAAGTAAGGATGGGCATAGTAGTCCTTTTATAAACTTGCTTATTTGAATACTTAAAATACTTGTGCGTGTGGTGGTGAGGTTTCCAGCTGCGCTATTTTTCTGCAACTGTACAATGTGCATGAGACAAGCAGGTTTGGCTGTCGCATTCGGTCTCGCAGTTGTTTTTAGAACCTCTCGCCTTAGGTGTGAACATTCTTCAGTTTACTTTCCTGTGGCACAGGTGGTTAAAGAATGGTGCTAGCAACGCCAAGGCAATGGGTTTGATCCCAGGGGGACAAATTTATAGAACCGTGCAATGTAAGTCGCATTGGATAAAAGTGTCTGCAAAATGCGGAAATTTAAGATTGAGTTTACAGTAGTTGTTTTAGAAAGCTCAACTCAAAACCCCACAAATTCATTGTGCAGAATGTTACATGCTGACAACTTATCATTCCTTGAGTGTTGAAGTGAGTGGTTGCTGCTAGACGCGAATGCTTGTATGTTTGTTCACTAGACTAGAGAATGAAACTCTAGTGACTCAAAAATTATTTGTTCATGAATTTGGTAAGGTGCTTATGCCCATCCCTAACCAGAAATGAGAAATGTGGGAATTTGCCATAGGAAGCTGGGATAACTGCAGACAACAGGAAATATAACAAAGCACCTTCTAAGTTCTTTTTTTGGCATCAATTAGCAAATGTGCCCTTGCATTTTTGACATGACAGTGAACATTGACACAGGCCTACGATGCTATTGGGGTTTAGCTGACAGTTCAGAATCACAGATTGAACACAGACGGATGCTTGGCAAAGCAGGGTCAAACACAGCATTTGTGCTTTTTTAATGATCAGCGCTGTGAATGGACCACAAACGGACCTCTTTCCATGTCACCCTGTCATCATGACTCAATATAAATTCCTAATGGTACCCTCTCATGTTACAGACAAGGTGCATGGAAAGATTCACTTAGACCCCGGGGAGGTTGCCGTCCCCTGGCTGTAGAATTGGCATTAGCAAATGCTGACGTTTACAGCGGATTTCATGTCCGTCTCACCCATCCAGACGTCGCCAAAACAACCCTGACCCAACTTCCTGTTGAGCTGCAGCGTTTCCCGGGTGATTTCCCAGGCATCCCGCCCTAACCCCATTGTTTGGGGCGTGGCATTTGGACAGGCTTTAGTCAAGAAGTAACATAAACCATCATTACAACCTGTGAGAATGGTAAAAGAAAAAAGGGAGGGGGTGGAGAAGAAAGGATGGCATGCAATGTTAGATGGATCAGAAAAAGAGAACAAAACCATTACATCCTTACTCGTTGTTTCCCTGACGTCCAGACAGATTAAAAACAATTGTTTATGTGATGACTGTTTATAACAAGGCACTGTAACATAGTCAAGGTGAATAAGGCGTGCAAGGTCTGTTCCCTTCCTCCTTAAACACATTCCCATGCTTTTTTGCGTCGTACCCATCCACACTTCACCAAACTGCCCGTTGCCCAGTTTCTTAATAAGCTGTAGCGACTCCCTGGGAATCTCCCAAACATCTTTAGTCTTCACAGACAGGTCAGCCAGCTTAGGCATGCCCCGCCTACAGTTGCCAATCAAACGGCAGCACAGTCCTGCTGCACGCTCTGAAGAGCACGAAATAAAAGAAATCGATAGAAACAAGGAGAAATGCAAAGACACAGACGGCAATATAAAACAAACATTTATGACATGAAAGCACTCACCAGCACTCCACCACGACTACATGCGCATAACACAGACAAACATGCGCATACACACATATGCATGAAAACTGAGTCTCAGCAGAGGGCGACAGAGCTGTTTTCTAACAGGGGTGATAATGTTTTCTTCATCTTTATGATTTATCAATGAGACGGTCTGTTTATAAAGTGCAAGTGTACTAATCTTCTTGAATTCTGTTTAATAACCTTTAATAACTTCCAAAGTGTTTAATCTCATGCATGCATGTAAATAGAGAATGTAGAGTATATGTATGTGTGTGTATGTGTGTGTGTGTGTGTTACTGCTGACTTCTAACATAATGAAACAGGAAGACTCATACTGTAACAACAGACAGGCTCAGAGTAGGAGGCTCTCTAACAGAAACTGATGCAAGTAATGCTCTTCGCAGAGCAGAAAGCAGAAGTCAATTTAGAGACAAAAAGAGGAAATTTAAGATCAAAATGAATAAAGAGGGACAAACTAACCTTTTGGTTACTCAGCAAATAAAAACATATCACATACAGTGTCGATAAATAACGCTGTGTTCTAATATAATCATAGAAAAAAATCTATACACAGTAATCTTGCCTTCTAATCTAATGCCTTCATGCGTGTTGGAAGTGCAGTATACTCATGGTCTGTGTAAAGTGTAACGTGTTCAACTGACCTGTGTAATGCTGCACCAGCTGCTGAACGGTGTCAAACTGTGTCCTAGTTGTGATGTAATATCCTCCATTATCCAGCTTCCTAATTTTATAATGCTTGACATGATCGCCCTTTGCTTCATCCCAGTCTCTGATAGACAAAGAATAGGCTCCTACAGATGGGACAGAGCGACACCGTAAAACTAATGGTGTACATATTTAAATACCTAATCATTAAAGTAGTAGTCTCTTGACTTTCTTTCTTCTGCAAAAGAAGATATTTTGAAGAATGTTGGTAAACGAAACCGTTGGTTCCCCCTTTGACAAGCATTGGTTTTTAGTTTTCTTACAAAAGAATTCAATGCGGACCAACGTTTTTTGGTTACCAACATGCTTCAAAGGTCTTCTTCTGTGTTTTGCAGAAGAAAGACAGTCATGGAGGTTTAAAATGTCAAGAGGGTGAGTAAATGATAACAGAATGAAGATTCACTACTTTATGAATGTAAAAAGTCTATAACAATATAATACAATAAAAATACAATAATATTTCATCGTATCAACTTCGGACGCGGCGCGGTCAGGGGCTTGTTTACCACTTTGTGTGCCCT
Source organism: Triplophysa dalaica (assembly GCF_015846415.1). Taxonomy (NCBI): domain Eukaryota; kingdom Metazoa; phylum Chordata; class Actinopteri; order Cypriniformes; family Nemacheilidae; genus Triplophysa; species Triplophysa dalaica. The sequence goes on along the minus strand of NC_079566.1, from coordinate 7,126,921 downwards.
CAGCAAAGTCAAGATTCTTTGAAGTGCGACATATATAACCTGGATTTATTTTACTTTGGACACCATAACAGTTTGGTATAAGAATAAACATTCTTTGTTTTGGAATAAAAAAATGTATATGCTCATGACTGTGTATCTGTGCCAGGGGTGGCACCACTACACGAAAAAATGTGGAGCAAAAAAAATATGATTTGAGTTATCAATAATGATTTAAACTAAAGAGCATGAACACAAATCAAGTAAATTTTATAGAAATTAATTTGATCAAAGAACCCTCAAGATTTCAGTGCCTGCTTTCTAGACTGTGGTGAACTCACGTTCCACTTATAAAAAAGTGTCAAAAGCAATCATTAAATGATTTAACCACTCGTGGCCACTAGGGGGCCCCCCAAGTTTGCGGGGCCCTATGCATTTGCGTAGTGGTTAACACCTCTACTGTGCTTGAAGCGATGCAACACATGGTTTGTCGTAATGGGAGTGTTGTGTCGTGTAGAAACACAAGTCAAAACACGCTAACCAAAGGCCTTTTGGACTCTCCAAGTATACATTACATTTTTGTTATTTAGGGCTCTTGAAGAATTTTTCTGTTTACTTTGATAAATAAAAAAATATATTTTTTTATTATAAATAATAGGAACTTTATAGCAAGTTTTACTGTCGTATAGAACCTTAAGAGTAAAATATTACCCATGACTGAAACACCCAATGATTAAGTAACACCAACATACAGTACATGCTTTTTTAAATTCAAACTTTTTTAAATGAAACTGTTTACCTTTTGTTGTCTCACTCTCTCGTATCAAAAACGTCCCTCTAGGATTGTTGAGGGCTAACAGTTGCCGTTCTGCGTCCTTCCGACCCATCTTCCCAAAATACCATCTACATACACACACATCCACACAAGGTATGTGAAACCGTGTATAATATTCATGTAATTATTTGAAATGGTATGTTCATGTGTAACTCACTCTTCAGCTTGTATGGAGTCCACAGGGGCCACATAGTTACTGGGAATGTAACCAGAATTCCCTGTATCTAATGAACGGGCCTCCCACCAGTCACCCTCACTGTGGATGGAGAAAGAACATCAAAAAGTATACACTATCAGACGGTGGGGTACAATGAACAAAGACACGAAACAAAGAACGTTAAGGCAAAATAGGGACGGTAGTTGAGTCTTTATGACCTAAGGTTTAAATAGACGTTCATCTGCCCTGTGAAGTGACTCCCATAGTGGTTTTAAAATGACAGTAGCTACAGCTTCAGAAAACATGATTACTACATTTAAATTGTATTTAATAATGGTTGCAATTATTAAAATAAAATATAAAATAAAACGGTAAAAAATTGAATAAGGTCATTGAGAAAAATTATAAACTTGATCTTTGAGTTTTCATTTTTAAATCAAAATGAACATATTAATGGTAATAGGTATTCCACACAAAATAGAAAACCAAACCACAAAATTTGAATTATAAACGGTTTAAATCATCTTATTCTGTTACATTTACTAAATAGGAAGTGCTGTTTGTTTGCATGTCACTGCGGTTGGGAAATTGCATTACGCTGAGAAAATGACCGTGAGTAGTTCACTCCATTATTCTACGTTCTTTGCAATAACCTTTTATTTCAAATTATTTTGTATTTTATAAATCTACCACTAAAATAAATACACCCCATGTGTTATAACCAGGCTAGATCATTCTGCTTCAAACTCACGTATTGTTGATAATATGGAACTTCTCTCCTTTCTGGAAACTCAGGTCATCCTCTGTACGGGCATCATAGTCATAGAGAGCTATAAAGAGTGTTACACCTCCTCCTGCACATGCACACACGTTTGTTTCAGTAAAGGAAGTTACACATGTCACATGTATGTGTTATTAAGAGTTACAGCTACAGTATACAAAAAAACACAAATTTTGACATGCACCTGTGATGGCAGTTGGGCGGGAAGGGATGAGGTTGGACGAGGACATTGGGTTTTGAAAATCATTAAAGTTTGGGATAAGCCCTGGGCCTGAGTTAATGGGGTTAGTGGGGTCTGCAATATAACGGACTGGGTCTGACGACTGGGCTCCATTGCCTATGTCACACAATGAGGACGATTTTCCAGCCTTCTTCTGCTTACAGCAAGCACAGCCCATAATATTCTGTATTGTCAATGAGCACAGCTCATCACCCTGGAAACAGAGTTTCTTCCTAAAAAAAAAGAGAAGAAGAGTGTAATTAGGTATAATAACATGGATTGGACACGAACACATTGTAAATGAATGTACACACAAATCTATTGAAGCCGTGCATTTGACTTTCTCTTAGTTGATGAAATTATAGCTTGAGAGCTCAATATTTCGTAACAGGCTTTTGTTACACAATGCACTTTTTTGTTTTACAAATTTGACAACCAGAATGTTTCTAAATCGCTTCATCCAATTTGTGCAGTTTATCAATTGTTGTAATTTAAAACATATGAAGAGCTCTTTTCCAAAACGCATTAAGTGCCAAATTTAAAAAGAAAGAGTTTGTAATGCCATTTTGCTGTGTACTAAACCTATTCACTGCTCCATCAATGTTTCATGCCAAATCACTTTATTTCCTTGTTTAAAATGTACTGCAAGATGCAGCTTCTTTCCAAAACGCTATAAATCCCGAACCTGTTTTTAGCCTAAATGCATTATGTCCTCTCAACCAATCAGAATTCGCTCATTAGTGGTATTTGTATGTGTTATGTTTAAATTATTTTTTGTATGTGGTGGAAAATTTTGAAACATGAAATTGAAAATATTTATTTTATTTTACTATTTAGTGTGTACTATTTATTTTTGTAGCGTTTTGAAAAACAATCATTGTTTAACATTTTCAGACTGAGCCAACAGACCATTTTAACAGGATAAATTGAATATTAACAAAATATATGGGTCCAGGTAAAAAAAAAAATTCATGAAAACTATTAAAATGGATTTATAGCGTTTTGAAAAAGAGCTCTTCATATACATATCGGTGGTGTCCTTCCAAAATTTCGGATATCCAAAATCAAAGTTGACAAGCACTTTTCAATACTTTTATTGGTTAAATATTTGCCAAACCTAGTGACAAACACAAAGGGTTTGTGATTAATAATAATGATTTATGTCAAACACATAAGAGATAAAAAATATAGAGATACAAGGTTTCAGAAGGAAAGCAGCAACATGCTTGTGAAGAATAATTTGAAGGTGCACGTGTTGTTTTTTACATCATTTATGTAATGGCATTTATATAATTGCTGTTCAAGCACTTTTTTATGGAAGTTCTATGTCATGAGTGTTAATGTTGTGTTTTACACTAAATTTGTATGTAGATACCAAAAATGAATTCTTGGAGTGTAAGTCAATGGGATGTTGTCATAATAAGATCTCTTACCAGATCCACAGATCAGCTTTCCATATACACCATCTTCCTGGAAAGAGAGAGAGAGGTTTAGAGTGAGAGATAAAGATGAACAGAGTGATAGAGAGAATAAGAGAAGTCGAGAAAGAAAGTAAAATGGCTTAAAAAATTTGTCTTCACACTTTATGTGCTACTTCCTCTTGCTTTCCTGTCTTGAAAAACGGGAAGTTCTATCGGTTAAAATTCCCCTTCAAAATGTGAGTATGTGCACATCACACATTCACACTGTATAAAGCTATGTCCTGTATTCCTATCTGACTGACCATCAGTGGATCAACAGGATGTCAGCTTTGCGAGCGTTTCCTGTCCGGCCCACCAAAGCCTTCCCCATTTCCTGTTGAGTGAAGACAGTGTCCAGCTGTAAGAGCCAACCCATACTGTACACAACACCAACTTCCACTGTTACACAGGGCAACCTATGGTTTTACCTTTGCCTCACGAACATAAGATCCAAACATAAAGTGCCATACAGAAGCACACTTTCAAATGTTACACACAATACAGAAAACACTAAACAATACAGAGTTATTATCAATTGTATATCATATTTCTTTCAGCATGTGTATCATTTAAAGCTCATTCCATATATATCTCTATACATGCCATATGCATATATGCATATCAAATGTGTCTGAGTATGTCTTTTTTCAGTTCATATAATTTTGTATAATCTGATATTTGCTGATGTCAAATGTTCCAACCAACAAATCAAAATGTGCCATTTATAAACCACAGGTTGGTTGGAAAGGCCTTCCCATTTACTGTAAAATTCATTTTTAAAGTGAAGAGCGTGTGTGTACTGTGTATATATATCTATATATATATATATATATATATATATATATATACATACATAAAAAAATGTGATCTTGGAACCCTTTTCGTGTGATTAACCGCAGTTAAACATACACCATTTATTTTGTTTAACATGTTTATTTTAGTGCTGTCAACGATTAAGATTAACTAACGAATCACACACAGCATTTATGTTTTTAAATATACTTTGACATTCTAATATCAGAATCATTTTATGAATGAAAGCCAACATTTTAATATTGTTGGCGTTGCAACTATTTGTCTTTATTAAATATATTATTTTTTTAAAGACCGTGCTTGCGAAAATGCGAGACAAAATGTGCTTTCTGGCATAATATTGTGCATTTTCGTTCATTCAAGCACGAAAGAGAAGTTAATACTGGTGCGCTGTCTGACAGATTCTGGGGCAGCCTTTAGCCCATGTGTACACCAGACGGGATAGTTCAAAAACCTTTATAGATAAGAGTATGATTATACAATGTAACACTAGACAATGATCAGAGAAATAACGGATGTTGCGTTTGAATTTTTTTAACTCTTTAATCTGAAAAAAATAATTGCATGCTTTTATGCGTTAACGTTGACAGCTCTAATATATATACGGAATATATACTAAGACCTTGTATCTCCGTATTTTGTGATTTTTGTTTATTTGCCACAATATAAAAGATGGTTTAAAACGTATGCCTAGTCTTGCTTGTAACTGTGTAGATCTAGTAAATCATTGTTTCTTTCCATTGTATGTATGGCTGATATAGCAATGATACTTGAACTTAAAAAAAAAGATGGGAAATACTCCCAGTCCACTGTCTTGTCTTTTCTATTGCTTTTAGGTCCAAACAAAAAACACATTTAACATGCAATAATGCAATTTACACGTCTTTAGTAGGCTAGCAGAACCTAGCTAAGTTCACATGAACCATTTAATGGTGTGGTTTGCTTGTGCACATCATGGTTTAGTGAAGAGTAGCGTTTAGTGTTTAAATATATTCTACACCAAAGAACAAACCCACACACCCTTGCACATTATTCGAAACCTTTTGACACTTCTACGTAAAAGTAAAGAGTTTGCACCATCAGTGAGTCGTCAAATGATGATTCAAATTCATCTGAGAAAAAAGCTTTATAATTCCACAAAAAAAACTTTCAATCCTACAATATTTTAAACGCTAACATTCTTCGTAATCGGGTCATCCATGAGGACCACTAAAGACACAAAGTTCTAGATAAATGAGCAACAACACAATGGATCAAGAAAAGACAACAATCTCAAATTAACTTTTTGTGGACATCAACTGTTATGAAAGGTCAATAGCATAGACACAAAGGTGTCCACCAGCAGGCTGCTTCGTGTCAAAGTCTGCCAACTTTGGCATTTACAGCTGTGTGTCACTAAGAGGAAGTTGCATTTGAGGGTTTGATGGCTAACCAAAAGCAACTGCAAAAGACCATGATCCGATGTTTTTGAGCACAGAGGGTATATTCGGTTTTTAGGTTGAGTGTTTCAGATGAGTACTTTGTTGGATACACAACATGGAGTGAGGTTCAACTGGTGCAAAACATTCATCTGCATAGAAAAGTGAAGGTGTGAATGCCAGCGAGACATGTTCAGCCGATGTGTAGAGAACTAAGAGTGGTGAAATTCAGTCGTTAACACTGACACCTTGCAACGTGCTTAACACATTTCGGACAGAAAGAAATTGACATTTTTCAGATATTAGATTACTTCCACTGGAAATATAAACAATAAACGGTACAGCTATGTGGATAACCTCATATTTGTGACACCCTTTCTCTAGGTTTTGTGAGTGTTTAGTTTGACTCTCTTTCTGTCTTCCACTCTCACTTTCCTGTAGCTTCCTCATCCTAAGCCTTCCCTTATCCCCAACTCTCCTACTCTTAGAGACAGGAAGGTCCCTCCCCCATCAACAGGAAGTCTTGTGTGAGTGGAACAGGAATGATAGGACACAGAGAAACAAGTTGTCACGCTGCAATCCTCAAATCTACACCCACAATTCATTTTATACAAAAAAAACCATTTATGACAAAAAGACAACAATTAGACGTTAGTTAAATAGACATACGTCACACTTTGTTTGCAACCAGATAAAACTAAGTAGAGAAATCTAGAAGAAGATAGATAGAGAGAGAGAGAGAGAGAGAGAGAGAGAGAGAGAAGGAGAGAGAGAAGAGGAGAGAGAAGGAGAGAGAGAGAGAGAGAGAGAGAGAGAGAGAGAGGATAGAGAGAGGAGAGAGAAGAGGGGGGGAGACAATAGCATGTCCTGGGAACCGAAAGTCAGGTGTCACCATCACAGCAACTTCCTTTTTCCACATGATGTCATTTTCCTCCGAAATTAAATTCAATGAATAGAAATTTAACAGCCAGTATGCCAACAGTGTAGGGCCTACCTTTTATGAGACATACACTTTAAAACTAGACAATTCCACTTTAATTTAAACCAACAAAGGGGTTTGTCCATATTTGACCCAACCACGGGTTGAACAATCCAGCATTTAGTATGAATTCAATTAATTTTATCGGAGCTAAAAGATAAAACCCCAAAACAGTCAGATAAACCATGTTACAGTGGTCAGGTCAACTAGAATGGATGCGATACTTTATTCAACAGAATATACAACTCACCGAATACAATATTCTTCACATTCTTTCCTATTGTAAGATAAATATCAATTGACGCTCGTGACTGATACCGAGCAGTCCACCAACAAGCTGAAAAGATCAATCATATTTTGTCTTTGGCCAATTTTACCAAGTTGCGTTTCGGACAATTTTACCGGACAACCGCACCCACTTCCTTCTGTAGCGCCAGGGGAGTCCAGCCAGGAAGTGACCTTCTACAGAACAGGAAGTGATGAAGCCTATGGCCTAATCTAGTCCTATTGACGTTCCAATCTGTTTTTCACTCCTGGACAAACAATTTGTTTCAACTCAATCAAACGTTGCATTTTATTGGAGGTTTTACTTGTCACGAAAAGATTACGACATGCTCAACACAAGACTTCTGCTGATCGTCATTCTTAATGTAGTTTCCCTTAAATTCAGCAATCTCGTCGTTGAAGATGATGGGAAAAAAGTGATGGACCTTGCTATATATTAAAATGAATAAGATGCAATAACATGACATGATTGAAATAACAAGATTTTGACACTGAGAGGCAAAAAGCCAGGCCTACATGAAGTTTCCTAAAGACAAGAAAAGCTTTACACTTTGTTTTAGCTGGCAGTCTAAAAAAAAATTCATTGCACTAGATTAAACATCAGAGACTAAAACGTTTTCACCTTATTAAAACCCCTATTCTCAAACCACAGCAGCGCTTTTGCTCAAGCTCTCACAATCTTGCTTTCCATCTTATTTATTTACAACCCACGGCTCTGCCAGATATAGGTTTGTTGGTTTTGGTCGAAGCTGAGAAAATACTTTTTTCACTTGCATGCAGTGCAACGCATGTCACTGGCCACCTATAAGTGCAACACCCCCCTTTATTGCACCTGCTACTAAATTCTTAGCAGGATTTTGCTCACCCACTTTATTTGAAGGTCTCAATCTTTGTCATCTCTATACTGCCACCCACCCACATAATGTGTCTTCAACTTCTCTTGAAGAGCAGCTGACTCTCACTCAGTTTCATGTCCTTATGGGAATTACAAGCATCCCAGTAACAACTTCACTCTTTGATTCACTACTCAATGATTTAATTAAAGATCATCTGTTTAGCTGTCACAGCATGTTATCTGCGCCAAAAGAGATCGCAACCCTTCAAAATATTTCATTAAGCAAGTTGCGTACCTCGGAGGCAATACAAATCTCCAGGTCCACATTTTATATACAAACGTTTATTTCTCATCTTCAAGGGTACTTTGCGTATTTGCTTCTTAAATGGCACATAGCTACACATCTTTGAGTATTTTCCTCTTTAAGTAAAAACACAAGCAAAAAAGTTACGTACCTTCAGGAATATCTAAAGCACCGACAGTTATCGTGGAGCCCCAGACACAGCGGCGTGAGATAAATCAATCAGTGCGCGGTATCAGAGGGATTTCATGAAGCTGGTGTCCGTGCGGCGCGCAGCCGGCCTCGGGTGCGCTCGTTAGAGTCACGTTCTGTCCGGAAGGGCTGAACACCGCGCGCTCTCCGTACCCGGCGATGCGCGAGCGAGCGACTCCACCTCCTCACAGCACAGACCAGCAGATTTCTACACATTCAAATTATATCCCGGAAACCATATTTGTTTGTTCAACACTTCGCACTCTCGTGAGACACTCTAAGCACTGTGTTCCTAAATAATATTTATTCAGTTTAATGGCAGTTGAATAGAATAGTTGAATATCATTAAATATTGGTATTAAATAAAATCGCCGGGCATCGTGCATCAATGGTATGGGTATAACGTTGGGCACGAAATATTAAACTGTTTCTCGACCATTCAACTCCACCTGGTGGCGGAATCGTGTTGGTGCAGCTCTGTCACTTTAAGCACGTTTTCAACGCATGGCCATTTACAATAAATAAGGCAAGATAAAAAAGTATGAAAGTTGGAAAACTAAATCGTGACCAGTGTTGGGTGTAACTGGTTACTAAGTTATTAGTTACTGTAATTTAATTACTTTTCCCTTGAAAAAGTAAAGTAAGGGATTACTCATGTTTTCTGTAATTTAATTACAGTTAGTTTTGATGTAATTAAACTAAATACTTTGTTAAATATATGCGTGTGCAATAGTGTAATTGACATCAAAATTCTCAGTCTTACTTTAAAAGCTGTGCTGCAATGTATAATTCTCACTTTTGTAATATTTTGGTTAATAATTATATTTATTTGAATGATTTAAATAAGCCGTTTCAATCACTTAACTAATCAAGGTTGATGTAGGATATAGAAAGTAATTAGTAATGAGTAACTAAATACTTTTTGGACAGAGTAATTTGGACAGTAATCTAACTACACTATTGAATATGTAATGAGTAACTAGTAATTAATTACTTTTTCAGAGTAACTTACCCAACACTGATCGTGACAATAACAAATTTCCCTTAAACATTACTATCAAAACAAAACTAAAAATCCAAATAAATCCATGGTGTGCTTATGCCAACACGATTTAATACAAAACACGTCTCATAATAAAATATTTTATTATTTCTAAAAACGTTTTAAAGACAAACAACGAAAATGTGCTTGTTTCATCCAGTTTAGCCCGCTGTAAGTCAGCTCTCAATCTGAGAGAGAAAGAGGCAACAAAGGTTGCTTAGTGTTAACTCAAAGTTCATCAACATACACGCAAAAACGAAATACTGCAGTCTGAAAAACACAAATTCACAGTACAATAAGAGAGAGGTCACAGAGAGGCTGTTCATGTGCAAAATTCCCCCCTCCCAGACGATCATTAACTGTGCCATACAGGCAAAAAAGTATTGCAAAGACACAAGAAAAGGAAACGACAGACGCTACTGTGTGCTTTAAAGTGTGTGTCATATTAAGAACAACTGGGGTTGCAAATAGAGCGTGTGTACATGTGTCCTTCCTTTCTTTACTGCTGTTTATGAAAGCATGTGTGCTTTTTAGGTCATGTAGCGTGTAATTGCTCTCAGTGCATAGAGTAAAGCTGCCTGCAGTCGTGCCTCCATCACTAATAGGTTCACGTGGACCTGCAAGAAGAAAATGACACAAGACTTACACAAGTAGACATTGCTATGCTTTCTACATCCTCCAAAGAGGAACTCAAGAGACAACCACTGGTAGTTCTCTTTCATGTTATAAATGCTCCACTAAATCCAATTATACGACAATATGAACAAAGCAAGTCTCAATGAAAACTATTTTTCATGTACCCATTCATTACTGTTGGCATTTAAAAAATGTATTGGCACATCAGATGAAATAGTGCATTTCAGAAAAACACCACTAGAGGACACTCTTTTCCACAATGCAAATATAATTCAACTGTATACATTAAATATGCCAAAAATGAATCATAATTTGATCATGAATCATTCTATATACCTGTAAAATGGATGTTTGTTAACTTCAAATCAGTGATAAGATAACAAACCTTTTCTGAGTGCCGGAACTGTCTCCAAAACGAGAAGTACATTTTTGGTGTGGTTTTCTCAGGGTGACAAGCAACTGTTTTAACATATACTTTTAAACTGCGCTCCAACAACTGATTCACATCCCCGTAGTTATAGTCATCATACCTGTGGATGCGGACAAAGACATAAAAATAATTATGCACATATATACAGTTCAAACAAGTTGTACAATTTAAAAATCTTACAAATATATTTGTTTTTAAAAAATATTAACCACTCTTAAAAACCTTCCAGTTATGTGGAAAGTAGCTGTGTAATAAGTAAAAAAATTGTGCATCCAGTCAATAATTATATTATTTAAGGGTTTTATAACTAAAGTCACTAAATGTTCATGACATGGCCGACAAGTGAGTGAGGTACCTGATGCCATAGATGCAATGAATGTAGTTCCAGATGGCTTTGCGCAGAGTGGAGGTGTCCACATCTGAGTGCATGGCCATGGTGTGATATGTTAGCGCACACACCACCTGAAACTTCTCATCCAGAAGCTGTGCCATCTCACCATACAACCTGTTCATCAGTGAAAACCCGTGATCCTCCCACGAATAGTCCTGAAAACACGAAATCACTATGATTTTTTTAGAACTGTATAAACGTTCAGTGCAACTTTGTTACACTGTAGATCTACTGTAAGTAAAGTGAGTAATGAACCTGAGCTCTCATGGTTGGGGGGGCCTGTTCTCCTCTGGGACTGAAATCCTGGTACGTAAAATCTGCATCCACAACAAACCGTGACACACAATCGGGAAGAACAGAATGCTGGACTGTTTAAAAAAACAAAAAATGACAAAGGATTGTCAAAAAGGGACAAGGACAAAAAAATCTGTCATCAAATGAGTTAAATGTATATTTTATATATTTTACAATTTCAATTCTTGTCACGTAATGCCTGGGGTGCATTCACATTCAACAGGTGGCACAAGAACCGGTTCTTTGAATTAGTTATTCGACTTTCCATAACGTGAGTGTGTTCATACCATCGGCAGGTTCCAATAAACTCTCAGTTCTCTCTCTTTCAAAGCGAGTCACCATCTCCTCCTGTGTAAATTCTTCACCAAGCTGTTGGACCATCCTCATCTTCTCCATCAAAAGCTGAACCTCGTTCACGGCTTCAGACCACTGTGCGTAAAATACACAGTTATCCGAACGCAAAAGGTTATTATTAAAGTGATAGTTCACCCAAAATAAAAATGTTGTCATCAGTTACTCACCCTCAAACCTGTATGACTTTCTTTCTTCCACAGAACATACAAGAAAATATTTATAAGAATGTTGTTCACTGGCCCCCATTCACTTGGATTGGTTTTGTATCCATACAAAATAACTGAATGGGGGCAGTGGAGCTCGGTTACCAACTTTCTTCAAAATATCTTCTTCTGCTCAAGAAAGATGGTCATACAGGTTCAAAATGACAAGAGGGTGAATAAATTATGACAATATTTACATTTTGGGGTATCACGTTAAACTGTAATCAATACAACATTGGTAACAACTTTAATACCTCTTGTTGATTTTTAGCTTCGTCTCGGACAGAACAGCATGACTCTGTAGGCGAACATTGGACCTGATCACCTGACTGCGCGGGCTCTGGAAGAATTCCACACCCCCAAACAAAAGAGACCAAAGAGTGGGTGTGACTCATTAAAACCACCGCCTGAATCAACTCTGCCAGTGACCACCGGGCCTCTGCACCAGGACAAACCAACTCCTGCAAACATAACACAAAGAGTACATCACATTCTTCTCTACATATGATGAACAGTGTTTAATGGATCATCATTTATCAGAATTTTTATTTTCGGGTCATCATGTGTTTACCTGTATGTGTTCCTGGTTGATGATCCAAGGTCTGTGTGCAAGTAGCTTGTTAAGAGTCTGCAGGCGTTGAATTTTAGGTGGTGCACAGTGTAGTCCCCTGAGCCAAGTCTCGTCTCCTCCGGCAAATAGAAAAGCAGCGGTGTGATGCTGCACTAGGTACGAACACTGATGCCGTGCAGACGCCTGCACAACCAGAAAACAATTTCTCAATTATAACTATTATAAACAAACACATGAATGGCTTTTTAAAACGTGCAGCCTTTATAAAGCCGCCGAACAAATACGCACCAAAATAATTATAAAATGTCTCCACGACAAAGGCAAGGGACCATCCAGCTGCAGCAAAGCATGCTGGGTGCGAAGGAAACAGGCCAGGTAGGAGGAATGCAGCCCCATTGCCATGGTGACATGATCCACACGCCCGTCTGACAACAGACCTGACATCATCTCTTGTGCAGGCCCTTCCTCCAGAATCTGACGGAGACAGAAAACGACAGAGGTTTGTTCTGTAAACAAACTAAGAATGACAAGCATAATGTGACACACAGCAGAAGTCATTGTCTGCCATTATAATTCTGCCTTAACTTGTCAAACAAGTTGACGTGCCTATAATAACAAATGTCACATATCATAAGAGAAAATAAAACACACACCTCTTCAACAGGGATAAAGGCACTGGGCCCAGAAGGCAATGTCTGGGGTATGTCAACATCCCCTTCCTCCTGAGACAAACAACAATGATAAATGCAGAGGGAGATTGCTCCTCAGGTAAGCAGAATAAAGAAAGTGTACATTTTTTCTTTTTAAAGACACAACATCTATAAACATATATAGTCCACCAACCCAATCTCATATACACGATATTGAATACATCTTGCACTGAACTCTTACTCCTGTATATGCTGATAATAATAGATGACTAACGACTTTAATGGGGCTTTAATGTGGCCCTTCCCACTTGTTATCGGGTGTCTGACTCGCAATTACAAGGGTAAACAACATATCGATCTAACTTACACAAACAGCACAAGACGCCGGTTCACCCGCAACATTAATGACAGAGTGACTCGATCGGACACATGACTCACCTTCATTGGATTGAATACACGCTTTAAGCCCACAGACTGAAGAGAAAAAACATTCGGTTAAAGGACTCCTGATAGGTGTTTGGTGCCTCCTCTATGATTTCATTATGCCTGTAAAAGCGTCTGTGGAAAAGCAGGAAACGGCACCGGGAGGAGGCGTGGCGTGCGTGAACACACAGTGCCGGACTCTTGCATCATCTCCGCGGCGCAGCATGACACAACTCACCGGTAACGAGGTGATCTCCAACACTGCTGTACTTTATACTTATGTACTTATATGTTGCGGACATAATATGACGGCTATATAGTTTGATCTTAGAACGAAACGAATGTTATACAGGTTCACGGTTGAATGTTTTAACTATTAAGCTGCTGTGTGAAATATGTGTAGTTGTATCAATTGACAGAAATTCAATATAATATACAAAATTATGCCTTCAGGAGGGTTTAAAGACCTTACATAGTAAAGCGTTTTGTTATGACTTTTGAATGAGCTATTTTTATCTACATACACCGCGGGTACCATATAAGGAATTCGCCATGTTGTTTCTACCGTAGCCCTAAACGGACAAATTGCGCTACATAGGACATTTCGAAAATATATCTCCTTCGGCAAAGATGCGAAACGTATCGACATGGTTGTCCTGGGTCAGCTGCCATAGTGCTTCGAAAGGAAGGAGGGACTTGAGGGGGAGGGGTGGAGTGTGCCTTTGGTTGCAATTCACAACCTCACCTCTAGATGCCGCTAAAAGCTCAACATTGTTCCTGTAACGCAGAATTACTTACAGATATATATTCCAAGCAAAAATTAACCATTGTTTCACTACCGTAACTACATCTTTTTTTTTATTTATGGCGACTTTGTCTTAAAATATTAAAACTACAATAATACACATATTCTGTTAAAAACCTGTTTTTTACTATAACAAAAATCATGCGTGATTCTCATAAGTGTCTGTTTGACCTTGCTTGAGACATCCAGCCTGTCTCACGTGCTACTGTTGTGGAAACAAACACAGGTCAATGAATTCAAATTAAATAAAATGTTTTTTTCTATCTGAAATAAGGTGAGGTCCTGTCTTCTCAGTGTTTTTTTTTTCAGATAGAGTAATTATATTTAGTGGCAGATCATTTCTCCCACAAATTACAAGTCTTGCACTCCTTAGACTTATTTATGACAAGGTGTGAAACAAAAGACTATTGTTGAGTGAGGACTTCTTTCAGTATTCATTTTATTACACCTGATGTTACATAACTGAAGCTGTCATACATTGCGATACACATGCACGCACACACGGACACACACTATACATCCCTCTGTACCTGAGACACCTAATTATTGTGCTGAACGTTTTCTCTTATGTAACCTGTTATTTATCCAACATGAAGCCTAGCAGCACTGCTGTTTAGCGTACAAGGACACAATGAAACAAAGAAACAGACACAAAGTGGGATTTTATTGCATCAACACAAGCAGTTATCATAACTGAATGGATGATTGCCTGTGTCTAATGTGTTTGTGTGTGTTGTGTGTCTGTATGTGTGTGCTCAGTTAATGGAGTGTTTTAAATAATAAACAAGCATTCACACATGTATTTCAAGTCCAATCTTATATTAAATTACCCTTATTTATATTCCATATAAAACAATCCATTACATTATTGGGGGGCAAATTGTAGAATCGGGAATGAGAGATTCGAGAAAGGTAGAATGAAGAAAAGTACAGAGTGAAACCTCTACTAGATTTTTTATACACATCACTTCCCCAGAATCTATGACTTTATTATGCAGGTTAGGACACATGCACAACCATAGGGAAGACTTTTATTTAAACATACAGACTCCTGGCTATGATAAATTATTGCTCTATGGTGGAGTCCTGATACGGGGGATGGCTGTTTAAAACCAACACCTTTCTTTTTAAGGTGACCATAATTAAAAGCATGTTTAGACAATGATGAAGACAGAAAACAGAGGGGAGGAAAGAAAGTTAAGAAAGGGTCAGAAGTCACAGGATGCTCAAGGTTTTTTTACAATGAAAGAAAGGGGTGGTAGTGTGAGAATTAGATCTTGGTGTCGTCTCAAACAATCTTGTTCTCCAGGGCAGCGATCTTTTTTGTCACAGCTTCCAGTGATGCTGTTGTCAAGGAAATAATCCTTACAATTTAAGACATTTCAGAGATTTTTCACTAATTAAAGTTTACATTTAGGTATTTGGCAGACGCTTTTATCCAAAGCAACATCGATCAAGGTACATTTTTTCAGTCTGTGTGTTCTTTAGGAATTATACCCATGACCTTGGCATTGCTAGTATTTTGCTCTACCAGTTTAGCTGCAGAAATCTTGTATAAAGTTTACCATCTGATTTTATAAAAAAGTCACAGTTAATCATATTTGATATCAATTATCATATAGAGCCCAAATGTTTATAATATAAAACATTACACTCTAAAAGTATACTGCATTCTTTTCAGCACATGGTTGAGTCATAAAGGGACCAACCCAACCGCTGGGTCATAAAGGAAACTATACTGGGTGATTGCCAAAATGCTCTGTGTATCAACTCATGGTTAGGTCAAAAATTAACATTTTGTGGGATAATTTAACCCAGTTGCTGAATTTGTCTGCTTATGACACGATATGGGTTGAAACTGACCCAGAATTTTTTACTTAAAAAATGTACCATTTTTTACAGGCATTTTAACAGATTTTTCATGTATAATGTCAAAAAACTGTAGTTTGATGTCCTGTTTTTGAAATACAGTCAAAATCCAACAAATTACAGATTAGCTGCAAATTTACAGGAAAAACAGGATAAACATTTAATTGCTGTTATTTTTACAGTATATTTCTGGTGGTCCAGCTGCCGGATTTTTTTTTTTTTTACTGGATTATTTTTTCACAGTCTACTTTTGAAATGTATTCAATAACCGTCAGAAAAGACAGCAACATTTACAAGTAAAACAGGGAGGAGATTGTAATTTGACGGTGAAAAACTGGAATTTATGGAATATATCTCCCGCCCTACACTGTAAAAAAAAGTTAAAAACTGAAATTTATAATGAACCATAAATGAACAACTTTTTCCTGTAAAAGTACACCCCCCATTTTTTGTAATTTTGCAGTCTTTTTCTGTTGTTTGACCATATTTTTTTATAATACATGAAAAAACAGCAAAATTCTGTAAAATTACAACAATTCTGTATTAATCAAGTGCACATGACTTTAAAAAGCCTCACAGTGCCACACACTATCTATATTTGTATCCATTAAACATGGAACTGCATTCAATAACATTCTGTAACTCAACAGCAATGAGCTAAATAGTTATTTGTTCATTATCAAATTGACAAAGGATATATTTCTTTGCTAACGCCTGTAGTGCTTCCTCCACCTTTTTCTGGAATTTGACAAGTGAATTACATTCACAGGGATCTTCCTCTGCAAATACGAGGGCAAGGAAGTTAGTTTGATGAGTTGCATAAACACAGGTATTATTCATATCACTCATGCCGTCACGTACCTTTACAAACATTGAATTGCAGTTTCTTGGCAATTTCGTTCATGGCTTTGAAGTCAGCTGTGTAGGAGTAATGGTCAGCGGCAGGTTCAGAAGCAATCTGCTTCAGCTCTTCCTCAACAGCATTACCAACTCCCACAGCATACATTTTAAATCCTGAGGCACACACGCATCCAACATGATGCACTTTAAGAACAAATCCATACCCTATTTATTGCTCAATTTGTGTGTGTTGTTTCTCACCGTTCTCCTTAGCCTTGCTGGCTGCGTCTCCAATGTAGTCTTGTGACCTTCCGTCAGTGAAGACAATACCAACCTTTGGAACACCAGGTCTGGAACCCTGGTTAGGAGTGAAGCTGTTGTCCGACAGAAAATTGAGGGCCAGGCCAGTCATGGTTCCCCTCTCCATGTAGACCATTCTTTTCACTGCGTCTTTAAGGTCCTTTTTGTTGTTGTGGCGTCCGAGAGGGAATTCCTGCCTTACAGAGCTGGAATACTGCACCAGTCCGACATGGACACTGTTTTCGGAGACATCCAGCTTGTCTATTATCTGGTTGATCCATTTCTTCACCAGCTCAAAGTTCTCAGGTCTAACGCTCTTTGAGCCGTCTATCAAGAAGACCACATCTGTGGCTGCGTTACTGCAACCTGAGACAACAGACAGATTGTTTGTGCTCGTGGTAACTGGTGTCACCGTTTCATCTCATGATGGGATTTTTTTCGTTTGTTTTGGGTGGGGGGGGTGTGTGGGTCATAAAGAAGACTTGACGTCTCTGACACAGCATTCACACATACTCACCGCTGCATGTTCGTCCGTCGTTCATGAGTGTGTGGCCTGTTCTGCAGGCGCACTTGAAAGATCCAGGTGTGCTGATGCAAATGTGCTCACAGTCATGATCGCCTGTCATGCATAGGTCCGACACAGGTTCTACCATGAGTGTAAGACACACACACACACCGGGTGGGGGAAGGAAGGGTTAGCGAGGACAGAATTATTCTATGTGAAGTGGAAACTGTGAAAATGAATGTGTTTTAACCGTCTGCTGTGCTCGCCAGAACAGCAAACCTTTAGAACACACAAGAATACAGTATATCAGAGAACCAGGTACACCAGAACTTTAAAACATTTTGGTGTGTGAAGTGGCTGTTGCCCTGATGCAGATTTGCTACAGCAGTGGTTCTCAAACTTTTATGTTTCCGATTGTTGCAGCTAATGTGAATAACCTTTTTGATGTCAGATATCACGTCTGAGAACCACCGCTTGACAGCAATTTCGATCATATCAGTAAATGCACATGCTTTTACTTCTTCCCCCAGAGACCCGAGTGCAGTTGTGCATCAAGCAGAGGGTTGAGATGAATGATAACATGCCCCAATGAAACTCGTGCCCGCAACTCTATATGCACCTTTGAAATCCCCGTTGATGATGTCAGCAATGATGGGGAGGGTCCACTCGAGACCTTCATACTCTCCGCCCCTCCCCCTTTTACCCTCCCACTTACCACAGAAGGCCTCTTGGAATTTCTTGGTGAGCTTCTCAATGAGACTGTAGCTCTCCACATAGTCGACGTGATCGTCGAGTGGTTCGGTGGCCATCTGTTTGAGAGTGGTGATGTCCACACGGCCCACTCCGATGGCGAAGATCTCGATGCCAGCCTCCCGTGCCTTGACCGCGATGTCACGGACATTGTCTTGAGGTCTGCCGTCGGTCACAATGATGGCCACCTGCGATCAATGTAACACATTTATACAGTATACAGGTGTGGTGCAGAAGTCTTCAAGGAGATTGAAGGGAAAGTTGTTCAAATAAATGATGACAGATTTTGTTTTGGATTAAGATTATAGTAGATTTAGATGGTTGATTTATCCATTGATAGTTATGTAACACAATATGCATGGTGCCCATATAAAAGATAAATGCTTTTGAACATTCCAATATGGACAGAAAGAGACTTGGGATTGGGATTGTCTGTCACAGAGCCTGACCTTGCTGATGCCAGGGGATTTGCGTGCGCCTTCTGCTTCGCTGAAGGCCACATTTATGGCGAACTGGATGGCAAGGCCGGTCATTGTACCAGAGGACAGTGGCTCAATCTTGGACACAGCCTTAACAAGTCCAGCCTTGGTTTTGTGTGACTTCAGTGAGATCTCATTCTTCACACGGCTGGCATAGTTCACGACGCCCACGCGAGTGGCGTCCTGCCCGACGTTCAAACTATCAATGACTTTGGTGAGGAAGACCTTGACCTGCTCAAACTCAGAGGGGCGGACGCTTCGAGAGCTGTCGATGAGGAACACCACATCAGTCGGCTTAGTGTTACACAAGCCTGCAGCTAAAACGAAGAAATGAAGAAAGAGGTGATGTGAGAGATTGCCACATGGTGAAATGTCCAATGTAATACATCTACACCCTCCTTAAAGGTACAGTTGACCCCAAAAAAATAATTCTGTCATATCTGTATAAATTTCTTGTAAATAAATTTATTTGGAAAAATGTCAGTAACCAAACAGTTCTTGTTCATCATTGACTCCATGACTGTATGTAAGATGGCAAACAGTTCAAGGGCACCTTTGACTACCATTGTAATTTGTTCATCAGAATTTTTTTATACAGATTTCAACTCGAGCGTGAATAAATGATGACAAAAAAATGTATTTCTGGGTGAACTGTCTCCCTTAATATTTATATGATTTTTTTTAAAAGCTTGAACAAATAAAAGCATTTGTGTGTGTGCGTGTGTGTGTATTGGGGTGCGAGGAAGAAAGTATAAGTGGAAAGCCAGACAGTCTGTATGTACCTCAATAAACGTACAGTGTTGGCACTCCTCATAATACCTCCCATTGATAATACATTCAGCTTTAGGCATGCATGTGCACACAGGTATGCACACACACTCACACACACACACACACACACACACACGCAGTAAAGAACCTCTTTGTGTAAAAATGTAGAGATCTGAAACCTACAAAAACAACTTTTTTCTAAAGCACACAAACATTTAACAAAACCACTGAAACACAACCCTAATTACCCACATGATTACAATATTTCTCTCTCACAGTTGGTCACTTACTGGAATAACATTCTAACAACATTTACATTTATTCATTTAGCAGATGCTTTTATCCAAAGTGACTTATGAATGAGAGAGTGTTAACAATTTTTCACTACTAAAATCTATATTCTTGAGCATAGGAAAAAAATATGTTGAACACGGGGAGAGATGAATAAATCTATACAGGAGAATAGAAGGTGAGGATGAGTGAAATTTAAAAACACTAAAGGTGATGGATTATATTTTTCAAGAGGCTTAAAGGGAACATTAGCCAAAAAAAGAAAATTCTGTCATCATGGACTCTAACCCCCTAGTTGTTCCAAAACCCTCAAAATGTTGTTGTTCTGCTGAAAACAAAAAGAGATATTTCGAAGAATGTTTGGATCCAAACAGTTCTGGGGCACTATTGACCATAGTAGGTGAAAGAACCAATATGATAGTCAATGTTGCCCCAGAACTGTTCCAATATTCTTCAAAATATCTTATTTTGTGTTCAACAGAAAAATAACTTTTAAACAGTTTTAGATGGTGACAGCATTTTCATTTTGGGGTGAACTATCCCTATAAGCTCTTCAGAAGGTTACAATTCATGTCTTTGCTTAACATTGAACTAAAATAATATCAAAAATATATTAAGGGTATTGTATGAAAAAATATAGGACAATGTAATGAGATACATATGTATGTAATAGATACAATGTATCTAAATTGGTAAAGCACTGTGTTAGCAGCAGAAAAGGTTGTGGGTTCAATTTCCACACATATGAAAAAAGGCTTGAATGCACTGTAAGCCAATTTGTAAAGAATCATCTACCAAATGCATAAATGTTGCATAAATGTGCTATTTTGCATTTTGGTCCAAGCATGCATAGAAATTCTTGGTGTTTTTTATTTTATTTTAATATTTTTGGTTTTGACTTCTCAGAATCCATTTAGATTTATGCATTAAGCATCAATTCTTTTTGCAATGAATGTAACCTATAACCTTGGAATTACTAAAACCATGCTTTACCAATGATCCACAGGAACACCCATCTAGTGCAAATCAAATTAATGGATCCATTAACATCACAATCTGTGTTCTTACCCATGGCAGCAGCGTTTCTCAGATCCACGGTGGCTTGAGCTCCCAAGATGCATAATAGCATCACAAACCCCAGCAATGTCATATTGTAATGTAGCTTGAGTTCACACGACCAGCTCGACAACCAGAGACAGACTGATTCACAGTGAGAGAAACTCTCAAGTTATCAACACACATACACACGCAAACAAGCAGATACACACGCTTTACGTTTAGAGACGCCGCCCTCAAATCCATCTCTTCGAGGTCTATGTGGAAGCTTTTTGAGGGTGGCGATACCTGTTCCAAAGTTTGGGGTAGGAAAGACAAACACACCTTGATCCGTGTATGTGTTTGTGTAAGAGAAACCAAGTTCATTTGGAGCCCTAGGAGGGGTCTCTAACGTGGGGCTGAACTCAAATAAACATTAAGATGAATCTGTCTTTTCTGGGCACTTTTCCTCTGAAATTAATCTCGCACACGCAGGAATTTATGTGCGGGGATTATGCGGGAAGCCTCAGTGCCTGATCCAACACAGACAGCCCTGTTCCGCCCGCGTGTACGTGTGTGTCTGTGTTTTTGTACCAAACGCACCACGCGGTCCCTTGTGTGCCCGGTGGTGGTTAGTGTGCGTATGCATTTGAAGGCCTAATACTGGAATAATATGTGTGTGTGGCGTATGTTGTGTATAAATTGGTTCATGTGATAAAAATTGAGTGTGTAGATGTGTTTGGACTGGTTTTATCATATTTATGGTATTGAACGCCAGTCATTATTATACTGAAAATAGCCACCATCACAATTCTTGAAAGTTTTGCTTGTGTCTTAAAGAATAACAAATCACACAGGTTGACAGAGTAAAGGATGACAGTTTACATTTTGGGGTGAGCTTATCCTTTAGAGCTGTTTGTAAAGGGCTCAGGAACACAACTTTTCTGGTAGTTCCCTGTTTGTCTATGTAAATGAGGTGTGTGTTTGTTTATACATTGCATAACACCGCGATTACAGTTTAGCATCCTGCATCCATCCATTGCCCACCTACAAAAATAATCCTCTGTACCACCATGTGCCAACATCTTTCACAAGAATAATTTTAGAAGTTTGGAGTTTTTTATTTCATCTACCACACTGTAGCATATTGCAATGTTCTGGAGAACAGCATCTTTGAAAACATAAAACAATTGCAAAAATGTTTTAATGTATATATCATTAAGCAAAATAGGCTTCTATTTTTCAATTTCATAAGACATTATATTAAGCCATCAATTTTAAGACCCGTGAAAATATATATACTTTTGGCTGTGACAAGATAAAGCTCACGTTACAATTTTACAGTCTTGAAAAATAAAAACAAGTTAAATTCCAGTTTTTTGACCAGTTTTTGTGATGTATTATAAAACCATTACAGTTCAAACGCCAAACTCCTTTCACCAAGCTTGGGCCACCTACCAGTAAAAGACACACTATAGTAAAAAACATGTTAATCGTTATTTGGTAACAAGTATTGGAATGCATGTTTAGCGTATGGTTATTGGCATGCGTGTGAAATTGTGCTCATAGCTGTCTAGCTTTTTTAAATTTCATAGCTCTTGATAGCTGGGGGGTACTCCTTCATTTTTCATTGTGAGAGCTTCATCATAGGAAGGTAGCTTCACCTGTAAGTCAAAGAAACAACAGATGTTTATTTAAATTTTTTAATCATGATAGTGGACAGTAATTTATGTAATTTATGTAAAAGTGTTAATATATATATATATATATATATATATATATATATGTGTGTGTATTTTAATTAATAAATATATGAACACTTCACAATAAGGTCTCATTTATTATCATTAAGGGACAGTTCACAAAAAAAATTAATTTGTCATAATTTACCCTGGAATTGTTCAAAATCTGTATACATTTCTTTGTTCTCCTGAATACTTGTAATCAAACAGTTCTTGGCCACGATTGACGAACAGTAGGAAGAGTTACAATGGTAGTCAAAAGTGCTTTGGTTTTCTATATTCTTCAAATGACTTATTTTGTGATCATCAGAACTTAAAAGTGAGTAAAAGCAAAAATGTTTACTTAGATTTTTGGGTGAACTGTTCCTTTAATGCATGAATGACACTGAACAACAGTTTTTAAAGCATTTATTAGTATTTATAGTGTGTGTGTGTGTGTTTGTGCACGTGTGTTTATAATGAATCGTGCCCTTTTTCTTTAACATAAATGTGTCTTTCCATATTTTCACATTGAACACTTTGTATTTCGATTGTATTTTGTTTAAAAATAACTAACATTTTTACAATAAAAAATAACAGCATGTAAAAATATGTCAGCAGAATGGAACTGGCAGCTGTTTGGAATCTGTCAAATTCCACCGTAGTCCATAATATTAATATTGCTGTATCGTATGACACCAAAACAAACTCTGTTATAAATGCACTTACTGTCACAGTATTTTCAGTGTCAACCTGCATGCCAGGAGCTCTTTCTCCCATCAGGGCATAGAAACATCTTATTGACACTTGAAGGACATACACCTACACAGAAAACACAGAGACACAAATAAAAACCCCAAATGCACAAACCAAAATACTGTAGGTTCTTATAAACAAACGAAACAACCTTGTGGAAGGCAGCTGAATTTCTCTTTACCTTTTTTTTTATAAAAAAGACAGAAGCCACTTTATGACTGGCTCTATACATTGCTTTTCTACATCAGGAAACTAACTTCACTTTTTTGCAGTTATGTTTTGGTTAACCAAAGTGTCAAGGTCACACACAAACACATACACTTCCGTTCAAAAGTTAAGGGTCACTTATTAATTCTATATTTGTTCTATATATTTTTTGCATATTTTGGAATAAAATGTATTTGAACAGAACTATGGAATAACGCCTAGGTTATTATTTTATGTTGTGACAAAGAAAATCCAAAGTAAATCGAATCTGTTATATTTTAGCATCTTCAACGTATCTCTCTGGGATACTTTTCTTAATTCTTATTGGTTGCTATTTTTTTAGTATTTTCTTCATTATTCATTATAATTCGCCCATATAGAAAAGCTAATCAGTTTAATGAAATAAATTAAAATGTTGGAACAGTTATACTTTTTTTCTTACAAATACTAACTTTAAACATTTAGACTTATGTATTCAGCTCAAAAGGTTTTTAATATCCTGAGAGACCCTACACTTTGTGGATATTTATATACAAAGCAGACACACATGTGATATTATACCTTCAGCAATATGTTAAAAATATAGAAAACTGTGTATCCCATGGTGAACTGGCCCAATTCTTCCTCATCCAGTCTATTAACTCCTTTGTAATATTTCTGTGGTAGACACACAAATACACACATTAAGTGAACAGAATTGGATTGATGAAGTGAAATCTTACTGAATTATCCACAAAAAAAATTGTTGAAGTGTAGGTTATGTTTTTCTTACTGCAGCTTGCAGGACGTCTTTGTATTTGGGGGTCCCTGGTAGTCCCCAGGCACCATTAAACAGGGACAGAAAACTCACTCCCAAATCCATAAACACCAGCATCACAAAAGGCAGCAGAAACATGGGCCCCTTATATAGACATAAACAGACAACATTTTGAGCAATTTATAATATAATTCTTTTTCTTTGGTATACACTCTGTTTCACATATTCAATTAACAAAAAAATAAGAACAACAAACTATTAAAGCCTACACAGATTTGAAATGTGTCGTTTGGAAAGAGCCTCAGGATTCTGTATTTTACCACATACATAAATATTGAGACAAGCTCTCTTTCTGGAAGCTAGATAAATATTGGTCGGCTGCCGGGTTTATATCTAAAGTCGCAGAGATGACTTACACACTTACAATCTCCTTATGCACACCCTCACGCGAATATGCACACATCCAATAAAACAAAATCCGTCTAGACTAAGTCAAAAGGTTTCATCACACAGATCGCGGTTTCAATACAAATTCTGTATTTATGCTTGTGTTGAGTAGCACAGATAAATTCACCAATAAAAAAGAAACCAGAGAGATCTATTTGAAAATAAATGTTTTAAATAAAGTGAGCATGCATACAAATAGCACAATGACCACATTTTTTTGTTATTAAAATCCATAAATAAATTATAAATCTTTAATGTAAATAATCATACATTTATTTGATAACTGTTTATGAAATTTTAAAAAGTAGTGTCGTATAAGCCTCTGTACTACAAAAACAATCATCAATAGTTTTACTTAATATGTACATTTATATTCCTAACCGTAAATTGATCAATATAAATTTTAAATATTATAAATAATATTTGTGTTTTATTAAACTGCTATGCATTTATTTTCCTATAGATCAAATGGCTTTTTATTTATAAAAATATTTGTTTTATGGATTCATTTTGTATTATGCAGAAACATTTTAGGCCACAGTTACCTTGCGTTGAGAGAACAGAACAAATACACAAGAGATCGACATCAGAACCAGCATCAAAATGTTTGTGCTAATATCAACTGTAAAGAGAGAGAGAGAGAGAGAGAGAGAGAGAGAGAAAGAGAGAAACAGAGAGAGAGAGAGAGAGAGAAATAGAGAGAGACAAAAAAAGAACAAGAGAGAAAGAAAGTGGAAGAGAGATTTTTATGTCCTTGCATGTCATGTCTTAATCATTTTTATTTTTAAAACATTGTGTTAATTGTTCTAAGCAAATGGAAAAATCGATTAAGATGCATTGGTGATGTTTTAAACTTTTTACATTTAAAAAAAATAAGTGTATCTTATTGATAAGCTTGTAAAAATAAACATACAAAATAAATAACTGTTTGTTGTGATGTGAACTCACAGATATGCTCACAGCGGGTAGATTTAATCTCATGATTGGGGATGCTGTGAGATTTCTCCCATGAAGCCTTTCGAATGATGTCCCCAAGTTCCAACATATTACCTATCTGAAGAAATGCACACACACAGGGGCATAGATAGAATGAATCTGACAGAATGAATTCATAAAGGTAAACGTGTGTCTCGGTCTGTGTGTACTCTGGCAGCCGGACTGTTTGGACTCTCTTCCCTGAGCCAACACCAACAGAACATGTTACACAGAAACAGCAGTTCATTCAGAAAAAAACTGTTAAAGTGTAAATTACATAACATACACACAGCCTCCTCCCTTCACTAGATATTCCTATATGGCAGTTTACACATGGTCTGGTTGAATGAAGGTTTCCTGTAAACATTTTTATGCGTAAAAGCTAAAGATTATAGAATGCATTTCATGCTAAACATTCACATAAAGATGTACTTAACATTCAGAACTATTAAAAAACTTTAAGAGGTGTATACAAATGTTTCTGAGTAACCTTTTTATGTTCTTATGTGTTAAGTTAGTGTTACCTATCTTTCATTTGTTGTAAAACAATAATTAGGTCCAGAAAAGGTAGATTGTGCTGTACAACAAACATTTGTAGAGCAAAAAATGTCCGTATTAAAATAATGTCTCAGTGACTGTCACTTCTGTCCTTTAAAATGGCTTCCTGTTACAGCACAAAGCCCATAAAGTCTATTTATTCAGCATACAAAACAATTTTATAGTTATTCGTAGTTGTATACAACTAAAACCATTGGACTAGAACAATTCTCGATATATAACCAAAATTCAAGCTTACACACATCATTGCTCAAGCTTACACACATCATTGCACACGCTACACAAAGCATATTAAGTGATTTTCTGCTCAATAAGTCTGTCACACACACACATTCAACACTTCAGTCTAGCTTCTAGTATTGTTAAAGCTCTACAGCATTTCTAAGTAAATGCCGATAAAGTATTTAAGTATATAAATAAGGCTGTATTTTACCAGATATAAGATTGCAAATGTGCGAGTTGCTATGGTGACATGGCAGCACAGGGAACGTTTTCCAGACATCTTTATCCTCCAAGTCTTTAACGATAAAAGAAAGTGTCAGAAAGAACTTTTAAAAACCCAACAAACACACCCTGATAATGATGTACACACATGTGTAAGTTCCTGTGTGGTGACTTGTTTCCTGTTTAACTTGTGGGGAACTTTTTGTTGATGATTCAATGATAATCTTCATTTTAGTGAGATTTCTTAACATCTCTGTTCCGTTTCAAATGTTTTTTATGTATGTTAAATTATAAAAAAAGATTCTGTAACTTACCTCAGTAAGTCATTTAATTTAAACATGATTTTGTCAACACGTTTCTTTAAGAAAGTACTTTTGTGGTACTGAAGTGCTGTCATGTTTACATAAACCATAATG
The DNA here is from genome assembly GCF_015846415.1 of Triplophysa dalaica. Classification (NCBI taxonomy): domain Eukaryota; kingdom Metazoa; phylum Chordata; class Actinopteri; order Cypriniformes; family Nemacheilidae; genus Triplophysa; species Triplophysa dalaica. The sequence continues at coordinate 7,099,749 of NC_079566.1, read as the reverse complement.
TTGAATGAGATATTCACGGGAACTTTAAAGAAAAAAGCTTAAACATGTCTAAAACTTAATGGTTGTACCAGGGTATGATCCAAACACCACAGTAGCATCTCAAACAAACATGACAATACCATTGTACTTTCAGTATTTTGTATAAATATAGTGTTAATATAAAGCAGCCTGAAGCAAATGTGACACATTGTGGTACTGATATTGATATACAATATACAATTATTATAATATTGTGTCAACTGTGAAAACTTATGTGTAACATGAAGATGTATATCGTATTTCTCAGTAAAAACTAAGAAAGTTTTATTTTATTTCCTCGCAAAAGGTCAAGCAGGCAAAACATGCAACAAGCATTTAGATATATCTCACAACATCTAACTCTGTCAGAAATCAACCAGAAACAGGAAGTGGCAAGGCATGCATTCACAGCATGCATCTGTGTGTGAGCGAGACTTCGGTTTTCACTGTGCAAGTTGTCTTTCATGCAATGTGTCATGTTTTCATTTTGTGGAATGTTTTCATTATTAAAGTTTTATTCAAAACAAGTTTTCTTTTTAAAAATATTAAATTTCTTGAAAATATACCTCATCTATCTCATCTGTCATGGCCTCGTTCAATAACACTTTAGAGTGGATGAGTATAAGTATGCGCTGAGAATACAAATAAAAAGAGAACAAAAATGAGGAACTACTAAACATTTTTTTTTGACATTTCTCAAAAAAGTGTTGTAAAGAATTCTGCAAACACGCTTGTAAAAGAGCGTCACCGTTTGGCCAACGGTAGTATCTCGTTTAGATTTAATAAAGATATTACTAACATATATATATATATATATATATATATTATATTATATATTCACAAAGATAAATATTTGTGAATCCTACTTGCTTCACCTAAACAAGTTCTAAACATCACTTCCAATAAATATAACCAGATCTAGCACTAAAACACAAACACAAACACACACAATAACACACACAACCAGCAAAGTTCAGAGTTCAAAAACAGAGCACTTTAATAGAGCCACCATGCCACAGCAAAAACATAAGACAAACATGTAAACAAATAAAAAAATTGCTTGGACATCTTCGCAGTCAGTAACCTGAAACACAACAGACATTTATCAGTAATAGTTCAACAAAAATAAAGCTGAGTCAAAGAAACCGAGATCTCTCCTCACCTGCTGTTATCAGAAGTTAAGTGGTGAGAAATCGCAATGAAAGGTGGGCTCTGCTTCGCTGACTCTGATTGGCTGGTTGTGTCCCGTCTCTTCAGATTCTGCCTTGATATTGGGCAGCAAGGGGTCAGGGGGGCCTTTGGATAGGCTGGATTGAGGCGCTCCTTGCAGCTGAACATAATGTTGCTGGGGTAGCAGCTGGTGGTAGTGGCCCTCATGACCCTGTGATGATAACTGTGGCCGAAACAACGTCTGTGTAAACTGACCCGATTGACCGTACACATCGGTGGACCAAGGGTGGGCCTGAAATGCTTCACACAAACATACGCATACTTATCAAAGGTGTTTACTTCACTGATGTGTGGTACGGGCTTATATTTTTTATTTACCATGAACTCCTGACTGCAGTAGCATCTGGTTGCCAGTTTGAGACTGGAGGTAGGCGTGCCCACTGCTGGTATACACGGGCAGAGTATTGTTAGTGCCTGTGGTGATGGGAAGGTATGAAGCGCTGCTGCCCTCAGTGGGGTTGGGTGTGAGGTAGGGAGAGGGTGTGAGATAGGACAGGTGGGAATACTGGGGCAATAAAGTGTTGTTTTGTTGGGGTATGAGACAGCTGGTTTGCTGCGGTAACAGTGTGTTTGTTTGTTGAGACAGAAGTGTGTTGGTTTGCTGTGTTAATAAAGTGTTAGACTGCTGAGGGAATGTGTTGAGTTGGAAATTAAGGGAGTTGTTTGGAGGGGCAGAGGTCATGTAGTCCAGCTTCATAGAGGAGCTCAAGCCATCATAGTCAAATCTGAGAAAATCAGAAACAAATACACTACACTATAAACAAGTCGTGTTTTTGTCTTATTTCTGATTAATCCCATACATAAATCTGATATATTGCCTCATTTGAGATCGAATGAGTGTGTTTTATTTCAGTCAGGGTTGTCAAAATATGCTGATGTCGCAATTATTTGTGATTTTATACTAAACGTGTGTTATACTAAACATAATGATACTATTGTTTGATATCAATGCACATTTAAAATGATGCTTTAAAATCTAAAATGTTGCTCTCCTCTCTACACTCATATTATTTTATTTTATTAGTAAAACAAAATTAAAATGAACAAAATTCGAAAACTTGTCAAGAACAAATTTGTTCATACCTGTGCATACCATAGCAAAATTAAAACTTAAGTTTTAACTAAACATATTGATGATGCCTCTAGTATAATTTGCAACCAAAAATCATCAGTAAATCACTATGCAAGTTTGTCACTGACATCTAGTGGTCAATGACGGAACTGTAGGAAACAAATAACCCAATTTTACCCCAACCCGGGATCAGTCTGCAGGCCCAGTTGCGTTGGGTCTGTCGAGCTGACCTCGCTGTGTTCAGGTGTGTCCAGTCGCAGAGACACAGTGTGAGATGTAGGGTTGTATGCAGTGATGAGAGGCAAAGATGCGCGCCGTATCGGAGGAGGGCTGTACATGGGAGGGGGCATGTACTCGAAAAATCCTCCTTGAGACACACAAGGTCCCATGTCAACACAAGATGGACCTGATGCATGCACAGACAATCGTAAATACAGTTTCACACTAAGATAAGGTTTGCTTAACATGCAAAGAGTGCAGCCTACTGTTTAGATTCATTGAGTTCTAATTAAATAGTTGAATTATCATTAAATTAAGTGTAATTTAATTAAAGAGTCCTAATATACAGCTGAATGAGTTCAAGTCTTAATGTATAAAGTAATTTAAAAAAGTTTAAACCCTAATTATAAGTTAATTAAATAGCTTAAGTCCTGATGTACATTTACTATTAACCCAAGTTATAATGTATAGTTTCCTTATAGCTTGTGGGTACAAATGTGTGACCTGGTGAACTTGTGCAGCTGGTCAGGATTGTACTGTAGGGTGGAAGTGTGTTTCCAGGCTGAGGTTGCGGAGGTGCAACAGCAGGACCTGTGAAAATTGGTGCCCTATTTCCGCCCCCAACACACAAAATATGAATGATTATATGCATCAGATCATATAATATTAGTAAATGTTACACGTTTCTTACCTGTTGACTTGGATACAAGGTTGACCTCGACTAGGAACCTTTTTTGTTGTGGTCTTTGATGTCTTCCTCCACTTTGCACGACGATTCTGAAACCACACCTATAACAAGCATCATGGGAACATTATTGACACTTGCATGTGATATCTGATGTGAAGATAAATTCATTCGTTTAAATATATATATTTAGGAAACCGGTTTTCAACCGAGGGATCAGAGTCTACTGGATTAAAATTATTATTTTAATCCATTTATTATTTTGTACGTAAATTAAGATTTCAAATACCCTGAACAATAAAAAACATTCATTTTTTGGAATGTACAGGCTTGGCAAACAAAGTTAACATTTTTTTTACCGTTTTTTGTTCAATTGTCTATAAATCTGAAACTTTTATATTAGCTGTGCTGCCTTTTATGCCCCGGCCTTTCTATTATCATTTCTGAAGTCCAAGACAGTTGTTTTAGAATGACACACTAATGCACAAGAAAACTGAAGATTGAAATAAATGAATGGAAGTGGACAGTCACCATGATTCTCTGTGGTGTAACTCCAATAGCGGCTGCGATCTCCTTCCTCTTATCTCCATCAGGATAATGATCGTCCTGAAACACGCGCTCCAACTCCATCAACTGATCTACAGACACAATTACAAACAATTTAAACTATGCACATACATATAGACAAACACAGACCCTAAATATAGGCTCAAAAAAGTTTTTTTCAGTTTTTCTGAATTTACAGAAGGTATTAGTTTAAGAAAAGGGATTTTTACGTTTTTGTTCAATTCTGTGAAATACAAACAACATATCTCCCAAATTGAAAAAAAATATATTGTTTCTATTTGCACTTAATTAAAGAAAATGAAAACGGGAGAAAGAGGCCAAAATGACAGAAAATATGATTTTTCAGACCTCAAATTCATATTCACTTTTAAGCAGTACAACAATAATATTTGTACATGTTTTAAGGAAAAGTTAAAAAAAATATGTTTATGTGATAACCTATTTTCATCACAGTTTTCATGCGTCTTGTCATGCTGTCTTTCACATTGCTGTTGGATGACTTTATATCTCGTGGTTTGATTTTGTTGAAATTCAACAGACACTGAACATATACAAATGCTTATTAAATAAAATTTTGAAAGGTCACTTATTTTCTGCAGCTGTATATATTTGTATGTTTTGTATCCCTCAAATATTAATTCACCTACCAGTGCTGTAGAAAGTGCGTGTTTTCTTCTTTGGAGGCATCATTGGAGGCATCAATGCTGCATCAGAGCTGATGGAAGGTAAAGTATGTGTGCTGGTCTCTCCACTAACAGACTGCAGGGGCAGCAGCGGTGTCGTTCTGCTGGCGAAGCGTGTGTACCGCCGTGTGGTGTACACGTGCCTCAGCCTCACCTCCACCTGTCCTGTGGATGGCACCGTGGCTTGGGGCTCCACAAGAGGGCTGCTATCATATGGTCGTTTCCTCATGCATTGGGCCTCAAATAAAGCCTGTGTTGGGACTTGAGCTTGGAGTGCTGGCTGGGGCTGAAAAGTGAGTGGCAATGTGGTATCATTTTGAGGTGGTAACGTGATAGTTAAAGGTATGTGTGGGGATTCGATAGGGGGCTGGGGTAGATTTGAAGACTTTGGGGGGCACAACTGTTCTTCGCTCATGCACCTCGCCACGGACGGCTCACACACCATCACCAGGTCTAAGTTACAATTAGGGCCCATCTGCAGGATACACTCCTCCTCCAAAGGTGGGACCCCCACCAAATCGGTGGTCTCGTGATCATCATCAGTTTTTGTTTCGTTATCTTCTAAACCAAATGCAGAACATTCAGGCTGATCTTCATTTGAGTCTTGTTCATTTTTATACATCTCGTAAGTTGAAACGAAATCCTCATTTATGTGTTTCTCTGTGTTTTTGGGTCCAACATCATGTTCACCCCCTCCATTGCCCTCTGTTTTCCCATCCTCAGATTCTTGTTCGATTGTCAAGTGTTCCTCAGGTCTGTCATCATCTTTTACCTCAACGTCCGCCTTTAACTTGTGTGACACCTCGTCCTTCAGTTCTTCCTTCACACTTTCTTCTTCATCACCGTTTCCATTCCTCTCTTCTTCTTGCTCTGTGTGTCCGTATCCAGAGTAACCACTCTGTTCTTCTCCCTCCTCACACAGAGCACACAGATTATCTTTAAATATAAATGGCATGAAAAATAATTATACCTCAATGGCATGTGAAAGGACAAAATAACAAATCAATAAACTTCATAAGATCTAGTTCTCTCCTCTAGTCCAATTCACGATCGAATCAGCTTTGGCATTGCAAAATGGGATGCGTTACCAAATTGAATATACAGTGGTTTATTGGGTTTTGTTTTTTCTCTCTAAAATCCTTTTCATAATTTAACTAAAAAGTTCATATAAGAGCAATCCTAACCAAAATTAAGGATTTTGTGTTTATATTTGAGCAATTCCAGCATTGTGGATGTGACAGTATTGTCAATACATTGAACTATCTGGTTATATCCTAAACCCCTGTTGATAGTCTAGACAGCAAATATATCAGTCTATACTCATGTTCTTTTTAAGATTAGAGATGTTATGTGACAAAAAAAGCTTTTTTTAGATGAAACATACTTAAAAAAAAACACAAAACAGAGACAATGGATGGCTCTTTACAGATAATAAAAAGTTAAAATATTTTATATGTGCCCACAGAGATCTGGAGGACATCTGTTGTGTAAAAAACATGTGACCCTGGACAAGAAAACCAGTCTTATGTTGCACGGGAACATTTTAAGTAATCGTCCAAAAATACAAGGTATGGGTAAAAACTACTGATTTTTTTAAATGCAAAAAATCATTAGGATGTTAAGATCATGTTCCATGAATATATTTTATAAATTTCCTACTGTAAATGTATAAAACCTTTATTATGGTGAGTGAATGGCCTTCTAAAGTGCCTCAGATTGACAATTTAATAGGAGATTTTCTCAATATTTAGCTTTTGTGCACCCTAAGATTCCGGCTTTGTAAACAGTTGTTCTTCAGATAGTGTCCTATCCTAGCAAACCATATATCAATAGAAGGCTCATTTTTTCATCTTTCAGATTATGTAAAAATCTCAATTTCGAAAAATTGACCCTTAAAACGTCGTCCAGGGTCACATTTGACAAAAGTCTTAGAAAAGGTAGTTTTACATACGTTCTAAATCACCTAACTGACATCTTCGAGATGTTTATATACGACATCCGACAGGAAACATTGTTGCAGGTGAGCAAACCATCAAAAATATGTCTTGCAGATACAAATGGTAACCAATCTTCCAAAAATGCATGGTTAATTTACTTCGACTATAATAAAACAGCAAAGTTTTCCAATGGGGTTTAAGCCATGTCAACCAACAATTAGCAGAAACAATAAAACAAAACTTGTCTTAATTCCCGAACTTTTATTTAAGAAAACTAACATGGCATCCTATTGCAGTTACGAAACAACTCTTGAGGGTTTTTAAACCGACCACTTTCTCCACGTGCCCATGCATCACTAATTAGACAATAGCCTGAACCTGCCTCCAAAGTATCAAACCATTAGACCTTTAATCCTCGTGAAGAAATTAGACCAATTAACGTTAGACAATTATCGGTGCCAAAAACCAGTCAATCAGCTGATTTACATCAAATTACCCACCGTAATCACTGGCAAACAGGGCATCTTCAGCCATCTTGTTGCCCACGCAAACAGCTTTGTAACGTAAAACTAGAAATGAGTGAGCTTGAGTAAAGCGCAAACAGCAGGATGAGTATTGATTGATAATTTGCACGAGCTGCGCAACACAGATCACGTGATGAGTTGATGAGGCGTTTCCGTTCAGTCATCCCTGTACAGGTGGATACCTTAATACTTACAGTTTTATACAAACTGTGCCTGTAAAATGTCAAATCTTCTATTGTCTGATTCTGGATGTCTCTGGTGTTAGAAAATGTTATCTTTGCTTTTGTTGGACACAAAAAGTTTTACTTTTTCTTGATTTGCTTAATGGATAAATATTGTAAACGTATTTTGCATTTAATAAGAGCAAGTCCTGTTTTAAAGTTGTTTTATATGCGTTAATGCTTAACACATTTAGTAGATGCATTTGTTTGCTATTATTGTTATAATAATCAAATTAATCGTGCATTCTCAACCAGACAAATCTAAACCTCTTATTTTCTATTGTTTTACTGTAGCCTCCAGCTATTTCAAATAAAGGTTTTGCTGTCTTGATAATACAAATAGCCTTACATTTTATTTCGAAAGATTATGATTGGGAGTTAGAAAAATGTACACATCATACTATATCTTTAATATGACTGTATTTGCATAAGTTAATGAAAAAGAACTCTATTACTTTAATATGAAAATATCTCCATAAAATATTCGCCATAAATACTGGTTTTGTCAAGAACACTGTTTTCCTTTGTGAAAACTTGTGGGACTTATTAAATTGAATTCTAAATACCAAATATTTTGTTTTCATATACCTTGTGTTTGTTACATCACATGGTGTAGGTTTAAAAGATACCTGAGATAATACACATGCAAAACCTTGGACCAAAAATGGAACCTTAGAAACTGTAATATGCCTTTCTGAACATACACATTTCTTTTATACCTATAGCCAATTAAATTATAGCAGACACATAGATAACCAACCAGGTTTTTATTTAGAATAGAGTGGCATATTAGTGACAGAACTTTGTCTCTTTATACACAAATCAAACAATGAAAAAAACATAAGTTCTTAAAAAATGTGCATGAAACCACGCTGGGCGACCATTAGACCAGGACCGCGCTGGTCTGTGATTGGCACACAGACACAGGAAGGCCCGCCTCATATTTGGCTATGAATAAAAAGAGTGGCAGATTACAGGTAAAAATGAGTAAAAAAGACGGCAAAGCAAACTCAAATGTCTCACTAACATCCACGATGTTAACACGGTGACCTCCAAAAATTTAACAGGTGCCCGTTTGTTGGGATGTCGGGCGTGTGATAGTCACATGTAACGGCTGGATCGCAGGAGAATTGGGTTTAAAAGCTTCGAAAATAGCGATCAAAATGTATCCACCAGCACCAATAACAGCTTGAAAAAGCCTATTTTTGTCAAATTTTATACAAAAAAAATCTTGTTAAACAATCATCATGTCTTAAAACCTGAAATGTACACACTAATTGTAGGCTTGCAGTTGTTTTGCGTTATTAATTTCCATTAATCCGGACAATTTTCAATAATAAAACAAATGATGGCTGAGGTGTTAGCATTTTGCTGTGACTGTTAAGGGCTTAGACACAACTGAGAATAGAGAAAACTTGAGCATTTTAAGACAGGAAAAGTGTTTCTCAGTTTTGCTATAATTCAAGCATAGGTGTGCGGTAACAGGTCAGAAATTCCCCTAGGTCCTATTTAGAAGACCCAGACAGTGATGCTAGATAAAAAAAGAATGTTATTACGAGTTTGTGCAATATTGTACTATAGTATTTTTAGTGTGGGAAGATGACAGTAGCCTATGGAAGAGGTACAGGGGAGGGAAGATTCAAGCAAATACTCAAGCATACAGTACACACTCTTTCACACTGTAAAGACATGAGCATACAGTTCAGAATACAATATTAAAACTACAGGTACAGTTGCACAGGTGTGACAATACAATCTTAGATTGAAGCACATCCACCCCATATAGATGCAACCTCATCTCAGATGTTCCCAAACCCCCTAAAAGGAATCAAAGAAAACAGTGTGGAGTCTTTGTGCTCTACTACGCACGCAGCTGTTTGAATATGGTGGGTGTGTTTCTCACATAAAAAAATCTTTTGAGTTATTTGATGACATGTTCCAGTGCATTAATGGTTTCGCCCTCAGCTTTGCGATATGTTTTAAATGGGCGTGTTGTCTAGCCTTCGATTCTACAATAATGTACACATATTTAATGATATGTGGTTAGACAGGTTTCACAATTTCATCATTGAACATCATGTGCTTCAGCTGCGAGCACCACTGACATCACGCATACATTCTGAGCATGTCAACCACAGTGTCACGCGACAACGTGAGCATTCTGTTGTTGATAGCTTGTTATTGCTAATTCATGCATTTTTTTTGTCGTTTTCGATGAATTGGATGCATCACAAACTGAAATAATATTTCAACAAAAACGTAATAAAGAATACAAAACCATTAAATTTTGTCCACTGATTTCACGCTACTTCTTGCTTCATTAAAGGCTCTCGGCTCAGATAGTTTTATGTTAGACACACAAAATTTTGCCTGTACCATTAAGTTAATGTTTAACTTGAATCTGGGATAATCTTCCAGCTCCCCCTCCCATTCTATCAACACAAACCCTATCTAACAATCTTATCAGCACTTTTATGTCTGAACGATCTATAGAACTCACAAATAACAGAATTGTGGTGTGTGTGTGTGTGGATGTTTCAGTGAAAATGTGCAAATCTGTATTCGAGTGTATTTTGACAGTGGGCAGTATTAACCTTGTGAGTATGTGCTCTCAAAACGAAAACCAGAGACCAACCTAATCAGTTTTAAATACCAAAACAATACAGCATGTACTCCTCTTGGCTGATATAACCTCTCTGGAATGTACTGACAAAAATGGTTCACAAGGTTACAAAAAACTTTAATGTAGATTTCAATAGCACTGCATTTGTGTTTGGGTGGACATCAAATAGCGTGTTTACTTTTTAGTACAATAGCATAGTTAAAAGTATGATATAACCAAAAGTGAAGTTGATATTTACACCGATAAAAACCTTACCACACAGCTAAATAGATAATATTCTTCACTACGAATATTATGATCACCGTTTTCCTTCCATTCAGAGCTGCTGATATATTATTGATAATTACTATCGATTACTAAAATCTTTATACAGAGCAGAGGAGAGGCTAGTCCTCCGATTCTATGCATGCGCCCCCTTCACAGCAAATCTGCAGTGTTTTGTGTGCTGTGGTCTACGTTGTACATGTTTCAGGCTCCCTTGCACCAAACACAACAGACATCAGGGCCTGCACGCTCTCGCCAGCAGAGGGAGTCAGGCTGCGTGTGCATCTGCGTATGTGTGCGCGTCTAGGTCACAAGGGGCACCTTAGACATACAAAACACACATACGCATGAGCACACACACTCACACACGTCACTCTCTGCTCAAGCTCAGTTTCTAGCACCAGGGAAATGGAAGGCACCAAACCACGTTGGATCACTGACCTTGGTGACAGAAGAGCTTCTCCTGCTGCTTCTAAACTCTTATTTTCCCTCCCGCCTGACCTGTACGATCTCTCAATGACCCCCTCTCGGTTATTTTCACCACCTCATATTTTCATGCTGTTTTTTTATTATTTTTATTCCCATATTTTCTGTCCAAGAGAAATATTGTGCAGAAACACATTTGAAATGCAGTGACTTTGCAAAAAAAAAGATTCAGGTCTTAATTTCATAGAACAACAATCCTAAACATATCAACAATAACGTTCTTAAAAAAGTGTTTTCTTTGTGTAGATTCGTCCCACCGCCGCCAATAGCCCCGCCCACAGCCCCTTCATTTTTTTCTACGTTGATCTTTTTCAGTTTTTTTTTTGGAAAAGAAAGTTCCAAGTCCGTGGAATGAGAGGCACTCTCATGAGAAACGAGGGCAGAATGGGATCAAAGGAAAGGAAGAGACGACGAGGGGCGGGGGGGTTGGGGGAAGGGTCAGATAGAGATGGCAAAAGGTTGGACAATTGGGGGAGAATAAATGTGTTAGGCATAGAATTCTTCCTGCTTGTCGGGCTTCTGGTAGGTGACTGTGGCTTGTTTGGGCTCCTCCAGTGTGTAGCTGCCTTCGTCTTTCTTTTTCATTCGATAGACGAGTAGCATGACGAGGAAGGCGGCGAATAGCGCTCCCACTACACCTCCAACAATCACCGCTAGAGAGAGAGAGAGAGAGAGAGAGAGAGAGAGAGAGACAATGGTTACTTACTTGCTTGTATACTTGGGTTTAAGATCGTCATTTCATTACAAATGTGATCGGATGCATTTTTGACTATATGTTGGTTCACACTTCACCTAAATTTAGTGTCGGCCAATTGTGATTGGCTTACATAAGACAACACTTACACCAAAATTAAGTCTTGGTCAATTGTGATTGACAATTGCGACAAATTTATAGCGATTTAAATCATTACGAACAAGCTCATTTTATGCTCTGACCACCATCTATAAATGTGCAAGTGTCATCTCTCTCAATACATTTTATGTGCGTAAAAAACTGTTTTGTGGAGTTCATGCCAATAATGAGCAATTATTCATATTCTCTCCTAAACGGAGAAAAACAAAACACATTAAGTCAAGGCATGGAAGGGGTTTAACTCTAAAACGCCTAAAACTACAGCGTGACTTATAAGCGCGAGATTTAAATGCAAAGTACTAAACTCAAACTAATCACTCTACATCCTGCAACTTCTATATCCTTTACCTATGACCAGGAAGTCTGCAAATACAAAGGCAAACAATCCTCCAATCAGAACAGCTGAGGAGAGAGAGACAGCGAATCAGATAAACGGGAGGGACGAGATGGGAGGGGCAGACACAAGAGTAGAAAACGAAGTAGGTGAATGTGGGCAGAAGATGGTGTTCTCCACAGAGACGCCTTAAAAATCCAAGAACATTAGAGAGCTTCCACTTAAAATCTTAAGCACTAAGCCGTTACAAACAACATTTACTCCAAACTAATTGCTAATTACTAAATCTCCATTAACATCCAGTAATAGGTTTGCAAATAAATTGGTAATTAAATCCCTCCCTTTGTTTGGAACACTTTTAATTGCCATTGATGCTAGATGATAATGTTCATAAAGTGTCGCATCAACAAAATATTTATCCAATTGACTGATGGTTTTATCCTAAGCGACCTATGCGCTTAATGAGTCCATGTGTTCCCTGGAAATCAAGCTTATGACCTTGATGTTGTTAGCACCACATTTTAGCAGCTGCCCTACCAGTCGAGTAACAGGCACAGACAGTTGCTTTCTTTATCTAGAATGAAAAGAAGACATGCATATCGGATGTTCCATTTTCTGGCTTTAAATCTACTTGAAAACAATAAACATTGATTTGCCACGTCTTAAACTGCCAATACACGAAGTTAAACAAATATTTTTTCTCGTACAACCAGCGTCTACTGGTTTTACTTTGTTGCTATAAACAGACATGATTAAAGTTTGTTGTGATATGATATGATATTTAATCTTAACATTGGGCGTAATTTATGAATTTAAATATTTTGCTGTACACGGTAAACCCAAATAAGTTCACAAAACTACAAAAGATGCCTTAATGTTTTAAATAAAAAATGACCAACTGTGTTGAATTAACTTGTTTCAATTAATTAATTTGGACAAGCCAACATTTTGTGACTTTGAAAGTTAAATATTTCGAGGAAACTCATTACATACGCACACAATTGCACTTTTAACTTATACTATTAAGTAATCCACAAAAAATTCATCAAGTTGAACAAAACTTAACTTTTAATTCAAAGGGAGAAAGTGGAATTTTAAATATTTAGGTTAATATAATCATTTTTTATCCAAATAAGGCAACAATACTAAATTTGTTTTGTTACTTATATGATTTGGGATAACAGTTCAAAGTTTTTAGCTCTGTGTGCTATATTAATCATGCACCACATCTACACCAGCAGACCGAAAGACAATTATTTGTCCGATGACAGACAGAAGGAAACAGACAAGACCAACAGGTCTACAAATTCAGACAGACAGACAGACAGGTAAAACAAACCAAAAAGTTTTGAATAACTGAATGAGGATTTGCAAGGAGTCTAGTATGTCAGGGATCAGACAATTCTCACCTATCAAAACTTCTTTCCGCTCAAGAATGTTTTTCTGTGGAAGCTGAGCAGCTGAGCTTCCAGCTGCATCTATGGAGTTGCCAGTCAAATCGGGCTCTGCTGGTACGCCCGGGGCCGCTTTGCCTCGACTGACCTCGTTGCCTTGGCGAACTTCATCCTCTCGGATTTCAAAATCACCACTTGGACCTGCTCCAGCGACTTCATTATTTACAGTCTCATATGGTGTTTGTGTCTAAATGAGGGAGACAAAAAATAACAAAATAATGACCTCTCAACATTGCCAAATACATTGGGTAAAAGCGAACGGAACATTTCCAGGCAACTGGAGCAAAAACAGCGGACTGATTTTTTACAAACCAACTTCCTACTTTTAATATATTATCCATTTGGTTTGAGTCGATGCAAATATGGCAGAGAATATCTACATGTGTAATAAGAATAAAGCATAGTAAAGAAGATTACAGGAAACTACTGTCATGCCCAAATAACGTAAATGCACGTGTGTGCTGTACACGTCTAAAAAAAATGCATATTCACTCCCTACGGCCCTCATGGGAATGAGAGAGTACTTATGAAACGGAAGTATTAATGTCTTCTGCAACAACGGAACAGTACAAACACCATTTGAGGACTCTTGCGCATTATATTACTGTAATTCATGGAATAGAGTCTAACCTGTACTGTTGAGCTCATCACTGTATTTGTGCTGCTCTCGGTCGGGGTGGCTCTACTGGGGGTGGTCTGTGGTTGCCGGGGTCGTGGGGGAGAGGTGCTAGGAGTGGTCGGGACGGGTCTGGTGGGCTTAGCTGTGGTTGACGCAACAGTGGTGGGTAGCACCTCGATGGTTGTGATGTCATCTGTCATTTGCGTAGTGCTGGATGGCTCAAATATGGTAATTTCTGTAGTAATGAACAAATCATCTTTTTCTGAGTTGCTGGGCTCCTCCCATTCACTAGGAGCCACTGTAATCTCATCCAGAATTGTGGTTGAGTCCATGGCCACCATGGGAACTTCAGTAAGCCGAGGTGCGACTGTAGCCTTTGACTTTTCTTCCCATTCTCCTTTCTCAGATACTTCATCCTGCTCATTCGGCCTCTGCATTTCTTCCTCCCACTTTTTCTGAATCTCCACTTCCCTGTCTACTTCTTGTCCCATTCCGCTTTCTCGTTCTACCTCAGGTGGTGGTGGCCTACTGGGCTCCGCAGCTGGGGAGGCAGAGGGGGCGGGGCCAGTGGCCTGTGTCGTGGAAAGTGGGAGGGGCTCCTCTGTAGTGACAGACACACCTGCTCCGGTCGGACTAACATCTATATCTGGAACTGAGCACACAGAGGAGGAGAGGAGAAAACAGTCAGGCAGGGATCAATACTCACAGCCATTTTAGGCCGCGTTAATGTGTCATATGATAGCTTGCAGAAGCGTCTGAAAGGCATCAAAGCAACCTTTAGATTGGTCAGCACAGGAATGTGAACATCCCCATGGCAACACATGAATAAAATATCAATAACCTTGGTAAGAAATACGCACACACACAAGGTACAAAATACAAAGCAAACACCACACAAAATCAACAAGTGCACACATATACACATGATTATTCATAAATACATGCTACTTTTCAAATGTATAAATTATGTATACATTTAATTGTTTCTTTGTCTCAGACCCAGATGTTCACCAGCAAATATCGAAAAATACACAATTAAAATGTTGTTTCCCCCACATAATCTATAAGCACAATTAATCATTTGAAATGTGACGGAAATGCGATGTTTCTCATTGTTGGGGGACAAATTAAACTAATGGGTGTGAAAAGAAGGTTTTAAGAAATAAAGCATATGAATGTGTAGCAGACTTCTATTGTTTTCATAGTTAACACTAATCCACCAGAAAACATTTAGCAATTTTTAATTAAAAAAACACGAATTACATCATTTGTTGTTTTTATAAATGTGGACATATATCCTCCAGAGGACTGTCGAGTACATACACTAGTGTCCGTCCACACCAATTTCCTGCTGATCAAGTGATCTTACTTACAGTAATTTGATTATTGAAGATCAGATGATCATTAACAAACAGACCCAAACGCAAATATCTGCAGAAACGCGCTCTACTTACAAGAAACAAAATTGATGCATTTTTCTTCACGTTTCTTGGTTTTAGTTGGAGCTTAAATAAATGTATGAAGTTGTGGGAGGAATGTGTGACAGAGAGGGGGTGAGAGAGAAAAATGGAGAGGAAGGACAAACACAGCAAAATGATTGAGAAAGCGAGAGAGCAAAAGACAAAGGGGCGTTTGGGTGTTGAGTTGTGAGAAGGATACCAGCTGGTGAGGGGATTGAAAGTCCAGGCTGGACTTTTAAACAAGACAGCTGTGACCCCTTAAAGAGTGATTCACACACAAACACACACATACTTTTTAATGTTCGCAAACATGCTTTCACAATCACACCAAGTCAGTGTCACATACTACAAACACTCACAGCCAGATCCAGAACCAGAGAAGAAGTCTTCGTCATCATACGGCTCATCTCCAGAACTATCCTCGTCAACCGGTCGTGATTTGCGCCGCTGAGCCTGAAGACACAGAAGCAAAAAAATATGTAGGAGAGGTTTTTATGTCATTAGATATTTTAACAGCATATCAATATATTTATTGGCATTATGTAAAAATAATAATAATATATCAAACATGCTTTCTAGGCATCTGCATCGACCATTAAGAGTTCAAATTTAGTTCAAGCACTTATGTCAACTTATGCAAATCTATGTAGAACTTCACAAATTTACAGTTACATTATTTGGGATTCAGTTTTCACACACACGTATTTGTGCGTCTATGTGTACAAGTGTGCAGGGGTCTAGCGTGGGGAGCAGTTTCATCCTGAGGCCCGTTGCTACGGGCAACACTTGCCTTTAACCCAATTTCCCTTTTAATAGGGATGAAAATCCTGCAGAAAACGAGCGCTACACTGTCCTCAGACCCAATGTGTCAAATCCATGAGAAAAATGTCATTAAAAATAGAACATTGTAATAGGTTTATTTTTCGCACATTTGTTAAGTTAATAATGACTTGAAGATTCACAATTTGTCAAATATGATGATACAGCACCAGGACTACTTTTAGACATACACCACTGCAAGTGGATGTATCTGCGAGTTTGAACAACAGGTTTAGGAATAATTCCTCAAATTATTTTTATAAACAGCCATTACTATAATTATATTCTTTTAAATATATTTTATACATCTTGGACCAGAGAGAGAATTAGCCTACAAATCCAGTACACCTATAAGCGTATGTCCTGTTTCCTTTGAACGGTTACGTTTTTCATTACAGTGTAATATACAGGAAGGTTTAAAAGTATTATACCTACAGCTGCTGAGGGATAATAATTGTACATATTTATTGACATGACGAACATCAAATATTAAACAAAACTAATGAAGACATTTAAGAACAAAAACAAAATAGAATGGGGTCAACAGAAAGTGAGCGTTGCCCACTTTCTCACCCCCTCTTCACATGCACATGAAACCAGAAAAATGAAGTCAGCTAAATACACACCTGAACCCCAGTGAAATACCACAACCCGGAAATGCATTTCCAAAATACAAAATAAAAGTCAAATATTACTTGCACTTACAAGTATTCGAGGTGGCACCACATGAGCAATGAAAGAATGCTAAAAGTGCCCAAAGCTTTCTCAAGACGAAGAAAGGCTGCTTTGAAGATGTTAAAAATAAGATAAAGTTTAGATTTTTTCTGGTCACCACATAATTAACTTAAATGCTTTACTGTCTACTTTTGTTTTTTGCTTTGCTGCCCAAAAAAGTGGGGAGTAGATGTGCCCAAATATTTGCTGGTACATTAAAATAAGTTTGAATGCACATTTTATAATGCTATCAGTGATAGTTTTGTAGCGTTTAAAAAATATATAATGACTAATATATATATATATATATATATATATATATATATATATATATATATATTGAACCATTAAGTTTGTGATTCAAGTACTTCATAACAGAAAGAATTAGGGCTGCATGGTATTAAAGAAAAAATGGGATATACGATGTAACGTAATATGATAATGCAAAGTCTGTTAAATCCATTTAAACTATATGAATATATTTTAAAACACAAAGTTGTACAAACAATATACATGTTTCAGATTTGGTCTGATTATTGATTATCTTCCACACCACGCACAATCGCTCTGCTATCTGCATCAACTTTAATTAAACATAACTGTTTTATTATTTAGTTATTGCAAACCATTGCAATATGCACATTTGTAATATTTTGATATATTGTGCAGCCCTAGGAAAAAAATCAATGTGCCAAAATTCTCATTACACTTTTACCTTTTGTATTTACAGGATACATTACGTTGAAAATACGGACTTGAAAGCAATCATTAAATCAGACTCCCTGTTTCCCCTATCCTCCACCGGCCTTTCTTCCTGTGTCCTTCCCCCACCCTCATGATTGGATACTCTCCATCTTAATAACAGCCCATAAACACAGAGAGCCATAAACTCCTGCCATGCCCTTCACAAAATCCCCCACACATAAACACATGCTGGGCCAAAAAGTGCTTAAAGCTGCCTGTCATACATCAGCATTTCTTTAAGCGTTTAAACTCTATTATGTACCCAGTTCTGTGTTTGGTTTAATTGCAATGTGTGTAGTGTAATGTCTATCTCTGTGCCTTTATGAAATCGAAGCATCCGTCTAAGCATGTGTCAATCTTTTTCACTGTGTACATTGATCCTCAAGTGTATCCCTGTTTTCTCAATAGAAAGTCTAAAATCTACCGCGACTAATATTATGATACCACATAGGGCTCAGGAATAAGAGACTTTGATTTTTTTAGGATTTTAACAAATGTTTTTAATCAGAAGAATCTTAAAGGGGTAATTTGCGAACAAGTGCTTTTCTGTGTCTTTGGTGTTGTATAAGTTGCCCATGTATGTATTAGACACGTAAAATTTCTAAAATTAAAGTGTCTGAATAAAAGATGCATTCTATCTAAAAGCTAATGCTCACCCAGACCTGAAACGCCTCATGTAACCACACCCCCACAAATCCACATCAGTTCGTGGTATGAGTTGACTAAGACCACCCAAATGCATACGCATGAAAGGTGGGCATACCTTTCAGTACAATAGCTTTGGAACCTGATGTTCCAAATATGGTAAGAGGCGTCACATTTCCTTCACATGCTTGCAGTATTCGACCAATAACTACACACTGGATAACTGGCCAATCAAAGCACACCTCGCTTTTCAGAACGATGAGCTTTGTTAAAAATCTGCACGTTTCAGTGAGGCGGGGCAAAGAGGAGATACAAACATGCATGGTATGAGGAAAATACAGAATTGTTTAAATCGTGTATACACATTGCATTACATCTTAAACAAACGATAATTTTTGTTTTAGCCGCATGATCCCTTAAATTTGGACCAAAGAACCACTTGAGTCGCAAAGATCATTCGTAAAGCAAGAAGTAAAATACAGTGTTTTTCACTATAATAAACATTTTGATTCTGGCCATAAAACCATAGAAAATACTTCAATTACTGATTGTCTTTTTTTAGTTCTTTATGCATGTGAATACCAGAGTCTGGCTCCCACTACCTCCATTTGAAAATCTATTAACTAAAGACCATTTAACAAAAATCGAGTCTAATACAATTTCAGAAATGCATGATTCAGATCAATGATCTCTTTCAAATCGTGCATGCCGGTGCCAAACTTAGAACCAAGTCTTAGCCAATATGCATATGTGGCTAAATTGTGTGTTTGTGTATGTCTGTGTATACTCCCATGTAATGGCGGGGTTGGTCTGTGGTGTAATTTGGTCTACGATATGATTAAGGGGTGGAATTGGCACACACAGCAAGATTTCTTTCACACAGTTTGTGTGTGTGGGTGTGTGCGCATAAGAGATGTGCATGTGTGCGAATGTGTGTGTATTTGGGGGGGGGTGTGAAGCAAGCTTTTGGAGTCAAATGTAAATATCTAGCCCATCTGTCTGGCAGCACATAAAGACAGAGAACTGATAAAATCTACATCTCTTATATTTTAAATGGTTCCATTGTACACCACATTTGATTGACTGCTGGTGTTCCTCTCAGTCGGGTCAGAACAGCTGTGTGTGAGCGACCGATAGAGAGATAGAGAGAGAGAGTGTAAGGGAAGTTAAGAGGTGAGCTGGTCACTAGGTAATGACCTCATTTCAGGAGTCACACACACTCACATACACGCACGAACACACGCGTGTGGTCCTACGATGCTCACATTTATACAACACAAAACAAGAATACACAAACCTTCACAAAACTTGAAAGCCCAAATTTAAACTTTCTATTTAATGTCCAATGTCTCTTGAAATGTGTGTTACTTTGCATGTATGAAGTAGGCAGCTGTTTCTCTGGGACAATCCTTAATCCAACCAGCAAGTGATCCCATAATCTCACAGGATTTGGACCATGTCAGATGCCCATATGTGTTAGAAGCCCTGTGTGTCGATAAAGGAACTTCTCTATAGCATACTATTTTGCATTTACGGTACTGTAATTAAATCTAATAATATTTTAAATCAACTCAGCAAGTTGTTCCTGATCTGAACATGGAGAAAGATATTTGGAAGAATGTTAGCAACTAACATTTCTGGGGCACGATTGACTACCATTAAAATGGTTATCAAAGCTCCCCCATAACTACTTGTTTTCCAAAATCATAAAATATTTTCTTTCGTGTCTAACAGAACAAAGAATTATAGAATATAATATACTTATATATATATATATATATTTTATCCAATGGCAGTCAATGGTGCCCTAGAAATCTGTTCAAAATAGTGTTCAACCAGAGACAGACATTTTTAGAGTTTTGGAACAAATTGAGGGAGAGTAATTCATTCAATTCAATTATACATTCTATATTTGCTAATATTTTGCAGGTATCAAAAGTCCATTTCTTGGCCATGCATTGTTTTTTTTAATGGCATAGTTGCAAGTCAACCACTACAGGTAACACTTGTGCATTATCTTATATACGGTCACCTCTTCAGATGTCTAAGTGGTAAATGAAAGTGGATTTTTCAAAGTTCAAATCTTGCATGCCTTAAAAGTAGTGAAAATGCAATAGTAACTTATCCTGACTAGATATCCTAATTCATGCATGAAAGGGTTAAAGAAGAGTTCTTCAGGCTGTTCTGGGGTTGGTTTTCCGACTGTGATGTTGGGAGATCGTCTACAAAGCTTTCTGCTGAAGAGTTGCCATGGAAACACTTTCATGGTATATTATCCGACTCATGACCACTCTCCCACGCATCACCCAGCATACAGTACCCAGAATCACCGCTGTCTGGAATAAACTCCGCCCACACGGTGTAAAACCGGGTTAACATACATAGCAGAGCATGTGTGTATTATGACCATGCATTTAATACAGCTCGTGTCCACAAACATAAGTGAAGATTCAAGTGGTTCGTCTGAGTACACAGCGTTTCTGAAGTTTAAATGATGGTATTGTGTTTATTTGCATGTCTGGGTGAATGAACGCTTTCTCCTCGCAAAGAGAAGGAGCTTCCTGGGGATCATAACTTCTCTCGTGTTCCTAAGAAACTTTTCAAAGAAGCTAAAAAATGCAGCCAGGGGCTAGGGAACGGTCTTCCTTTGTGCGTTTGTGGGTGCGCATGTAAGGGCGAATGTGTGTGGCCTGTCTTTGTGATTACGAACAGTCCTCCCCCATTCCCAGAAGCTCCTGCTGTTCACAGTGTGTGTGTTTGAACTATACTGTGTGTGCTCACGGCTCCTCATTTCCCATATCTGTAGGGACCATCTCAATTTTGCAGCACAAATAAAAAAAGAGATAAGGTACGTATATCTCCGGCAATAAAGGCAAAGTAGGGCTTTTAGGAGCGGCAGTAGCTGAAAGTCTGACAGGGGTAATTATGAAATATTATAAAACGTTGCTCGGTAACATCGTACCTGACTTGAGTACAGAAGAGGAGGAGAAATACTGTGGAAACTTGTCAAGTGTCAAGAATGCGTCCACTTATCTACACTGTCCTCCCTCCACTCAAAAATCGAAGACAAATTATAAATATCATAAAGGCTGATATCATTACATAAGCATAACTGTTGCGTATACATAAAGGATTTTCTATAATAAATCATGATTGTTTCTATTCCAGAAGCTGATTGGTCCATACAGAGATCCAGCTGTGTTTAGTAATGATTAGTAAAAGCTAAGACATGATACACCGGTTCACCAAATCAGAGCAAAGGAATACACACATGCACATTAGGGATGTCACAATATCAGGGTTTTCACTTCACGGTTATTGAGGGGAAATCCTGGTAGTGGTCATGATCATGATGACCCATAGGTGAAAATTCTGCCTTCATTAACTCACCCTTGAGTTGTTCAAATCTGTATACAAGAAGATATTTTGAAGAATGTAGGAGCGCAAACAGTTCTGGGGCACTATTGCCTAACTTTATCATTTTTCCTACTAGGGTAGTCAATGGATGCCAAGAACGGTTTGGTTACAAGCATTCTTCCAAATATCTTTCTCCGTGTTCATCAGAACAAAGAAATTTATATAGATTTAGAACAACTTGGTAGGGAGTAAAGGATTACTGAATTTTACATTTGGGTGAACTGTACCTTTAATTATTTATGAACATAATGCTATCAGTCAAATTCATATTTAATTTAGCTTATTTTGTTTCACACTTACAATGTGATTGTAAGGTTAAGAGAGAGAATGTGTAACCACTGTGGCTCCAAAGGCAAAACTTTAAATGGGTGATGAAGTATAATTTAAATAATTAACATGATATCAATGTTCATGGTTTTTAATGTCATGTCAATGTCAATACCGTTATACTCTGACAAGCCTAGACCACATACAGTGTTGCTATTTTTGTTTCACAGCAATGCTCTCTTAAGGGAGAAACATTCAACGGAAAGACACGAATGACAAAAATGTGTGCTCAATATCTGTATTATCTAGTAACCCTCTTATAAAAGCATTAAGGCACTTGGGCCAGCTCGTGACTAAATTCACATTAAAGCACAGCCCAAAAATGTTTTGCTAAACCTTTACATAAATAAAGGTTTTACTGGGTTGAAAAATGGCGTTGTGAGCCTGTCGATACAATTTTCAATGAGCAATTATGTGTTTGGAAACCTTAAAACAGATTCAACAATTCAAACGGAGCACTAATATGGTCCTTGTTTTCTACTTTGTAGCTCAACTGGTCCCTGATCACCAGACTTGACAGATCCTGATAGATACATTTTGAGTGTTCTTCACACGTGAAGAAAAACATAACAGTGCAATGGTAGAATGAGCGTAACGGAGCAGATTATGACAGAATACTCAATTCAGCTTTCACCTCTATAAAGGTGTGGGGTGACTAGACTGAATGGAGTCTGAATTTCGAAGGTAAACATTCAGACGCACTCAACCGAGCCACTGAATCTGCCACCTGCACACCTAAGAGGAATGTGATGAATGCTATATCTACACGTGTTTATATAGTCTTACTCTGTTTTCACAATAGAACATACCACAACAGAATAATTGAGATCCGGTCTTGTTGCCAATGATGTACAGTACTTGTTGTTTAGTGGTACACACTACAATAATTACAGGGCTCTCTTGATGGAGTAACTTCAGGTTTGATGCCACTCGAGGGCACTGTAATGAAAGGGTATCCGTCTGACACTCCAGTTTCAAACCCGTGAGATTTGTGTTGCCAGATCTGTAACGACCACTACACAACAACCACCCCCCACCATCATGTGTGTTCATGTGCATGATAAATAAAACAAAATCACATTTACATCCGAATAAGAGTCTTTATTATAAGACTCATGTGACATGAATTTGATAAGAAGTCATGAGACTACAGGAATGCAGCTGCCTTTCAAAACTCCTCTTCATTTCCAGAGATAAAAATATAAAACATATTCTAGGAGTTAACTTCCCTAGAAAAACAGATTATATTGATATTGTGTCTTTCTACAGTTATCTTTAACTTGTCTCTCTATCTCTCTCCCTTTATCTCTCTCTCTCTCTAGACATCTCTAATCTGTTAACTAGGTTTTGTTGAGTCTACCATCCCACGAAGCTCTTTAGTGACCGTGTTTAACTCTATCTCTGTCACATCTTTCGATCTCCAAGCAGGTGATTCTGTTGTAATCTTTCATCCCTACACTTGTGGATTAGCAGCAGTGTAATCTGCTTTCCAGCATATCTGCCA
This sequence comes from Triplophysa dalaica, assembly GCF_015846415.1. NCBI lineage: Eukaryota > Metazoa > Chordata > Actinopteri > Cypriniformes > Nemacheilidae > Triplophysa > Triplophysa dalaica. Next base: position 7,076,330 of record NC_079566.1, on the reverse strand, counting down.
GAGCGGACGCCTCACTTAACTCGAGTCGATCAATATCACTTTCCATGCACCATATCATAAGTGCGGAGATGAGCAGGAACCGAGGCGAGAAAAGCAGATTGACTGAAGCAGCTGATTCCGGCCTTCCCTCCACCTGCTTGTACGAGTGCACAACACAACAGACAGCTGTTTCATAAACACGCGATGCTTTCATTGAGAAATTGTGCACAGTAATGAGGGCTGGTAGTGGGCTTGCACACAGAGTCGGATGAGTTCTAGGCTTTTTGTTGCAGACTAGTCGCATTTTAAAATAACATGAACATCACGCTTGTTTTGAAGTGTGCGTTTGTTCCTGAATTTTTACAGAGAATCATCGTTCAGGAAACACCTGTGCGTGCTCGCGGCGCGACAAACGCGTTCTTCCAAACTGCGATGTTCTGTTCTTCTTAACAGAGTTCAAATGAAATCATTCCTAGAAAAATAGTGCCGTCAATCTGACAGCATCCATTTCTTCATTTAAATCAGATTCAGATAAGAGTTCCAGTCTAGTATTTTTCTAAATGGTCTGTGCTACTTTACAGGAACAGTTCACCCAAAAATGAAATTTCTGCAATCATTTACTCACCCTATCCTGTATGACTTTCTTTCTTCTGCAGAACACAAAATATTTTAAGGAATGTTTTTTTAAACGGCACCCATTCACTTGCGATAGTTTTGCCTCCATACAGTGGAAGTGAATGTGTGCCGGCGCCGTTAAGCTACCAACATTCTTCAAAACATATTTTGTGTTCTGCAGAAGAAAGTCATACAGGTTTGAAATTACAGAATTTTCCTTTTGGGATAAACTATTCCTTTAATTTAGTAGCCAGACAGTGGACATCTTCCTTTGATTTTCTGAATAAGTGACTTATAGGACTGTCTTTAAGCAAAACGAAAGAGTCCCATAACATTTATAAAGTAAATCTGACATCCTGTGGGAGAAATTTGTTTTGACACAATCACAGCAGCTGTATTATCATTCAGTGTTTATGTTAATGTGTTAAACTGATTTTGGCCAAAGACCTTGACTTGGAGGCCTCAGGATGGGGGAGGGACGAGTCTTGATATCGTTACAGTCAGAATCTCTCAATTTATTATAACTGCAGCAGAACTGAGATTAGCACAAACCTCCAGGATGTTCTTGATGAGACTGAGCAAATCTTCAAGGTCACATTACTGAGAAACAGACAATTCAACACGTATATTCCTAACTGAAATGTCAACAAATTAATTTCTCAACTAGGAAAAAAATATCCGTCATTATTTTCTCACCCTCATTCACATTTACACATATAAGAGACAATTTAACCTAAACCATTTTACAGGCTTTATATATTTATTTGGGATTAAGTTTCCCAAACTATGAAAATTCTGTTATCATTTACTTATTTAAAGGAAAAGTTGTTAAACGTCACCGATTCATAATTTTGTGTCCATACAGTTAATGTGTGTCGATGCTGTTCGGTTACCAACATTCTTTAAAATCACAGTAATGATGACAGATTTTTCATTATGATGTAAACTATCCCTTTAATTTAAAAGCCAGACATAGGACATCCTTTCTTCCTTTGATTTTCAGAATCCGTGATTTATAGGACTGTCATTGGGGTTTAAAATATTGTAGTAAATATTGCTGGCCACAACGTTTAAAAATTATTTTGAAGAATGTTGGTAAAAAAACAAACAAGTGAGCCCAATGGCTTGCACTGGTTTTTAATAAGTACGGGGTTGTTATCAACATTCTTTTGTGTTCTTTGGAAGAAAGAAAGTTATACAGGTGTAAATGACAAGTGGGTCAGTTTATGATGATAGAATTTAAATTTGTGGGTGAACTATCCCTTTAAGACGGGTCACAGATATCACAAACACCATAAAAAGTTCTTACATGCTATATTCCATGTCTCCTGAAGCCATACGAGTCTGAGAGCTGACTGTGAGCAACAAACTGAAATTGAATTTGATATTCACTGATAATTATGCTTTTCCCTAAAGCTCAGTTTTGGCTTGCGTTTGTGTCCAGAATTCATATAGGCATGAATCACACCGGTTACGTGAGAACCACCAATGGGAACAAAGTTAATAATGACAGAATTTTTGGTGTGAACTCATTTCATGTGAAAAAACGTGTGTTATACTTAATTTAATATATGTATATGTATATATATTATGCAGCATGTAGTAGGACCTATATACATATAAAATCTACTGAAACTAACACAAGCATTTCCTTTCAATTTCCGTCACTCATCTGTATCATGTCACATCGCTTGTGTCAAGTACTGAAAATTCTCACATTTATTTACAGGGTCTCTCTCTCTCTCTCTGAGTCATTCTCCACACTTGACAGAAGTCTGTATATCAGCAGATGTGCGTGTATGTGTGCCAGCTCCCCTTTATCAAACACTCAAGAGTCTGGCTGAGAACTCATCCGAATCTCTTTAGCCAACATTCTGACATTTCATCAGGTTTTTTTACAAAACCACTTAACATTCATGTCTGTGGTACAGACTATTATGCTTGTTTTATCAAAAATGTCTGGTATATTTACTTTAGATAGAAGTATTATCACACGGAACTTAGCTATGCCATTTAATTTTTTCTCTAGACATGCAGACAATCTGTTATCTAATAAGATTTGCAATAAATCTTTGGGTTACATCATCTTTTACTGCAGTATGGAGGTCTGTCAAAAACAAGGCTTGATTATAAAAAAACTCTAGTGACTAAAGACCAAATAAGAACTAATGTTAAAACACCGAGAAGTCATGTTAAACAGTAATGTAGGATTTTACAACGTTAAAATATTGTAAAATAGACAGAAACAACATATTTACTAGACGTAGACAAACCTGTTGCAAACCACACAATAACCATCACGACAACAGACTCCCCTGGATTCTCAATGGCGGTTTTTGTACATATCTCTATCAATTAGCTTATGTAACACATATTTTAATTAAGAAGTTATCAGAGTAACAAGTCTGAATTAAGGTTCAATGGGCCTCTTAACTCCGCCTTCTTTAAAAAACGCTCTCATTATTGTGTCGTAAAGACGATGTGCTAATTTGCACATCAATGTGCGCACAGCTTCAGCTTCATCACTCAGACGACTCGGAGCTTTGAGCATCAAAAGAAGAGAACTGTTGAGTGATAAAAGCTTTGACGGAGGTTATACTCAAGGTGAGGATGACCTTTGTGCAGGCCTTGATGTGCAGAGACTGAGAAACAAAGAAAATGCAAAGTGAAGTTGGATTAAACGGAGCATCGTGTGAAATCCTCAAGGATAAAAGCACAGACAGTTTACTATGTGTGTGGGTTTAAGCACATTTTTGCCTTTTGGCGGTGAGACTATTTTCTCTTCAGCTCTTATCCGAAATTCTTGTATATACAAATTCCTAAAATAAAGTGTGAGCGTATGAAACTGGTATTTAAATTATTCATTAACTCTTTTATTGACTTCTTTTTTACTTGCTAGATTGAACAGAATCATCCCCTACCAGATATCCATTGGAGCGACCAACCCATGGGGGTTTTCGTATTATTTAATGATAGCATTAAATGAACAGTACGCGCCAGAAATGTAGCGATTGTGGAGGTAACAGCTCAGCAGAGAACTTACATTTCGATCGGTTTCTTTCTCAAAGCTATTTTGCGTCTTAAGACTTTGACAACACATAAATCATATATATTACTTGTCTGATACTTTGATGGCACTTTGTATTGTTGTTTTAAACCTGAAAGCATTTAATTTAATTAACCAGTTAAAATGATTTCCTTTTTTAGTTCACCCAAAATTCTGTCATCATTTACTTCATTCCAAACCTGTATGACTGACCTTCTTTGGCAGAACACTGAGATCTGAGAAGTGTTGGATTACTAAACAACACTGGCCCCTATTGAAGTCAACTGTATGGACCCAAAACCACTGGGACATTTCTCAAAATATTGTCTTTTTTGTTACAGAGAAGAAAGAGTCATAAACTGCTTCTTAACAACACGTGGGTGAATAAATGATGACAAAATTTGTATTTTTGGGTGAACTATCCCTTCAACTTGTATAGTCACGTGGGTCACTTAAAAAAAACACATTGTTGTGTACCTTTAATTTGAACAATCGCAACATTCCAGTATGTGCATTTTTCTAAGACAAATTGTAATTTGTGCCACCATCCACGGGAAGTGACTCCTAAATAATACAAAACTGCTCCGTTAAGGAAATCCCCTCATGTCATCAGGGAAAAGACCATGCATGCACACACCCAAACATTATCTATGTCACCCATGTCAATTTCCAAAGTGAATATGAAACGACAAAGTGTCTCATTAAACGTACACATGTACACTCTAAAGTGAACGAAAGCGTGTAGCCTACGTGAAACGTACGCGATCATTAGTCTTCACAAAAACCACAAATAGCAGACCCTTCTGATTAATGGCCCGCACGTAACATCTGACACGCTCAGCCAGCGTTATCTAAATATTTCTCTTTTCCAATTAACTCTCTGCTGTTCTACATGGTGTAACGCTCGCTTGCCGTTTGTCTCACTCCACCCTGCTACTAGAAAGTTAACGGCATTCCTGTAGTCCCCGAAGGCCGCCGCCACGCCCCCATTCTCTCATTATCCCAATTACCCTCCTGGTTCCTCCATCTCCAAGGAAACATGTCACTACCCCTACCGTTTCCCCAAGCAAGAGGCCATGAAGACATCGGTGGAACAAACAAGCAGCTAGGGAAACAGAAGGAGGAAAGGGAAGGACATGCTCACATTCTCTTCGGGCGAGGGCAGTCCTGCTTGGCTACTATAGCCGTATTCATATTTATAGAGCAGCTTGGTGAGGCATCTTAAAATTCATTGTGGTTTTGAAACCCTTCCCATACATGCTCTCTAATTTGGAGTCTTATTATAGCATTGGGGCACGCACGCAAATTTGGGACACAAAAAAAACGCTCATCGTTTCGACGGCAAGGAAACCCATTCGATGGTTTTTCCGAGATACCGATCCCAAAATGGCATTTACAAAGCGCACATCTAACACCGCACCGGTAATTTAAAAAAATGCACAGTAAGCCAACCATATATCCACATAATAGACTATTAAATATAGTTTGCATATCGATTTCCATCTAAGCTGTCTCCCTCTTCCGATGACTGTCTGTCTTTTTCAGGTATGGAGTGATTTCCCCTCCCCCACCAGACTGCCGGAGCCGCATCTTAATTAGCGAGACAGACAGAGACGGAAAAAAAGGAGGAGAATGGGGATGACACAGAGATAGAAAAGAGTGTGAATGACACAATGAGAGACCATAGAGAAAAAAGAAAGGGCACGATAAGGATGCGACTGAGATGTGCTCTGCCGTTGTCATGGCGACACTGTGCAGAACAGGTAGAGGAACACAGTCTCCTGGGAAAGAGCAACCAGCCCGGATCGACTCTACCTTTCTCTCGTTGTCTCTCTCTCCGTTTCCACCTCTCTCAGCAATTCATCTTCTGCTTTCGACACACAGCCCCGACCCAAAAATAAACTACTACAGTATAACATCGGCGCGCATTATATTCAACAACGGGTATGTTGTTTTCCCCGTCACCTCGCACGATCTTTCCACACATTAATTCAAAGATATTTGTATTGCCTCCGTGACCCAGATCTCGCATAACTACATCCGTCATCTTCAGGTTGTCGTTGAGGCGGTGCCGACGAATGCAGGGAGGTCAAAGGGAGGTGAGCGTGATGTCGAGAGTGATGGGGCGTGAAGCAGGTGGGCCGATAAGGAGCACCTCCTTTGGTGACACCTCTAAACGAAACGCTTTCACACCAGTACGTGGTGCCATTTGGTGGACCTGATAACGTTCTTTCTGTAGTAACACTTCGTGTCAGCTGGAAGCTCTTGGAAACCCTTTGAGAATAATTGATACCAAGACATCACAATGCTTTCTTGAAAAAAGAGAATTTTAAACTGAACTTTTTTGGTCTCTACCTAAATAGAGAGGTCTGAGAAGACGCATGTCTCAAAATAGACATTGATTTATTTACATTTCCTTACAGAACCCATTGTACAGAACGTTCTGTAAAAAAACAAGAATTCTCAGTCGCTTTAACAAACAGAAATGTTATTTAATGAGGAGCAAATGGAGGCTTTCAAGCGACACAGCTTTGCCTTGCATTTCCTTTCGATTCGAAAAGATATACAAAAAGTCAAACAATGCTCAGACTTGCCAAGACTGCATAGTTTAATAATAACTTAAGTATTTATGAAGATGTATATCTAATATCTATATCTAATTTACTAATTGTGTTCTTCTTAGTCTCCAGGATCCTAGACAAGGGGACAAAAAGTAATATTCTTACACTAATAGTTTGGTTTTCTCCGAGAAACATTTGATACATAACTTAAACATAACTAAAGAGCAAAGCAAACTTCTTTGACTCATGTCGTATCGGGTAACTTTCCCAAGCAAACAAATCCAACAAGTTACACAAACTTTAAACACGGTGTGTCCCAATCAAAACTTTAAAATACTGTCCAGCTCTTGTTGGCCGGCGTAAGTGAGACCTTTATACAGCTGAGCGAGTCAGTGGCAGGAACTTCCTGTGTCAATTTGCTTCACACATTCCTCTCTCATTTTCCCTCCTCCTCACCTCCCTCCCTCTATGGATGCCTTTGTCGTCTACAGCACAAAACACTGATTCAGTCCTGAACCCAGGAGTCCAACATGATCCTTTAACACATACAGCTTTCTGGAGCGGATGCGTGTCCATTAGCTAGATTCCCAGATCTAAATTAAACTCCATCTCTGGCACACAAAGCCAAAGAGGATATGACACCACTGACCTGATCCGCATGAGACTTCCTTTTGAAATGGCCAAAATAACCAATCGTATACTACAATACGCAAGTATACAATAAAGTGCGTTCATTCATTCTTTAATTTTGGGTGGGTTTGCATTAAAGGTACAGGATTATTGAGTGTCCGTGCTTGAAAGCACCTTATGAAAATGAACAATGATATTATTGTACCAAAGGTGCATGAACCATGTTTTTGGCAGAATAACCACAATACGCATAACCACAGTTTTAACACAAATATCGTGTTAAAACTATGCTCTAGTTAGACATATGTTACATTTTGGGTACAGTTAAACTATGGTTAACCACAAAAACACGGATCATTTTCGTAAGGTTTAGCATTAAATAGTTAATAGCTCACCATACAGCTAACATATAGTGTTTTAACATTTTTAAATGCCAATCGACATCGTTACGCGTTTTCCTCGCTGGTGTTATTCAAGGTAAACGCGCGCTTGGATAGATAGACGTCTGTCTCCCGCCGCGAAGATCAATGACGTCATCTCCCCGCAGCCTGCCACCCCGACCCACCCCACCTCGAGCAATGTCCGGCCAACATCATCCGCTGATCGCCTACACTTAAAGCTCGACCGACACCTCCGCATATTACCTGTCCCGACCCCCTTTTTGATGCATCCGTGCTGTAATATACCCAAATACCACGCTTGACCACAAAGAAACGGACCGTGCGGACGAACCACCAACAGGCGACAATCACGTGCCACTTGTGCGCAAAAGAAGAGGGACAAAAGACGTGCAATTAAAGCCTAATTAGACGCCACGCGTTAATTATACTCGACCCACACAGGCATACACACTAACGTAACCAGACGGCAAGGGATGGGGGCCAGCGCAAGCCGCGCGTCCCTGACCCACAATACAAACACACCCACCTTAATAGACGCACACGTAAAGATCAAAGGCCAATAAAATGGGTCTGGGGACTAAATAAGGCAAGGGTGCCTAACACGATCTAGTTCCTAAGCCCTGCCTCGAGCATTCTTCAGCCCACTTGAAGCGCTTCCCAGGCCGCCAGAGACGTGCTGTCTGCGGTCAGCCGAGAGAATGTGGGTCGCGTCCAAGATTTACAACCGAGCACCCAATGCATCACACACCGCTACTGTCGTCTAATGACCTTACATCACACTTTCCGTTTACGCTTAACGCGAGCGTGCGTGCGCATAAACCCGAGAGGGAACGTTGTGGACATGTTTGCCCGACGATAACTCGCCCTCTCGTAACAATAGATCACAATAGACTGTCAGTCTTACCAGTGCGGTCTGCGCTAGCAGAAGCGCCAGTGTTATCCAGCACGGGAGCTTCATGGTGCTCCAAACGCAGTTTGGCGCCTCAGTTTCCTCCTGCGAGATACTGGAGATAAACGTTGCTCTCAGTTTTCGGTATCCAACTTTAGGGCAGGCGTCCGTCGGTACATCCGTCTGCTTGCGAGCTCGCACTGCACGGTGTAATCCCGCTCAACCACGCGAAAACCGAGGAGCAACGCGCGCACGGCCTCTCGTGATTTCCTCCCCTCTGACTTCAGTTGTTGAGTCTTGATGGATGTGGAAGCAGGGAAGACCAGAACTCCTCTCTCTCTCTCTCTCTCTCTCTCTCTCTCTCTCTCTCTCTCTCTCTATCTATCTCTCTCTCTTCAGCGTGCTGTGGCGTGTGAGTGAAGAGAACGGGCATTGGGTGGATTTTCCTCGTGCGGTTGAGGATGCCCCCTGCAGCCCAGTTAAGCATCAGCGTCTCTCCGTTGTTTTCAGGATCCACCTCTAAAGCAAGCAAGCATTCCCATAGGCGCCTCTTTAAACATTATGCAAATCAGTTTTATCAGCAGCAATGACATGTTTTTGTTTATATTTACCCTGATCATTCAAATGTAATACTTGGTGTGCAATATTTACGTAAGATATTTTAATATAAACATAAATCGACATGTATACTATACATTTTATCATACGTGCCACTAAATGTTTCCTATTGCAACAACAGATTAAAATATAGCCTACATTTTTTGAATATATATAAAGTGGTATTAATATATTATTAAACACTGCTAAGTTTCACCCATAAGTAACATTTATGTAGTCCTATTAAGCACACTATGTTTCTTATAAATGTAATTATAACGTTTAGTATGAAACCGTAACCTAATGCATATTTTTGTGGGGGTCTCTCAGGGATAAGTGCATTCTAAATATCTCTAGACTACATTATTCATGAAGTGTATTTTTCTGTTTAGGTAAGTGTGATGCACAAGTCAAGCTCATACACACAATCAGCATCACAAGTTTCATATTTAACACTTTTTTGGTTAAGTGGATTATTAATGCACTGCAGTATTTATATCGGGAGAAAATCTCAAGGATATCTTTGTGTTAACATCTGAATGTTCACTTTTCATTTAAATGCTGCGACAGAACAAACCACATTAATGAATGTCTTGTTTTGGCCAATTCTAGATATGCAAAATGGATTAAGTTGAACGGTTATGCAAATGTGATTGCTTAAGAAATCCATTTAAAAGTATCGTGTCTTTCATCAAAACTTTATCCTCAAGGCACATCATTAAAACATTTCTGTAAAATTTTCACCGCAAGAAATTCCATCACAAAATATCCTTCCTTGAATTTGTAATTAATATAACATTCAAATGTTTGCTGTTATAATTCGTTTTAAAGGCTCAACAAAACTTTCCACAAGTATGTACATTTCATTATGAAGGACGTGAAAAGGAAGAGTCAAGACAACTCAGAAATTTTGAATTTTTTTCATTGTTTTGTTTTCAAAATAAAGATCACACATTGTTTAGAGACAATCTACAACTGGAGTTACAAAAAATAGTTGCCCAGGCAGAAAGCACACACAGAATCTGTTACCTATACACATTATGGTTACAAGTGTGCCTGCATAAAGAGAATCATAGGAAATATACACAAGGCTGTTTAAATATACACCGGAGAGTGTCCAAATCAAAAACCAATGGCCAGTATGTTACAATCACTTACAAGTAGACAAAAGAATGGCAAATCTGTACATACCTCTAACTCTGACCCAGGGCAGTCTAACGCGTCAAACACATACACACAAACGCGCTCGATGCTACCTGCCCTGGAGCGAGGGAGGGACTATAAAAGACCTTAAAAAAGAAATGAGTGGAAGTGAAAAAGAGGTGGCTGGTGAGTGGCTAAAAGCAGTGCGCATTTTCTCTGTTCTTTGTACATCTATGCAGTAATAATCCAAAGGGCTTCAAAACCAACAAAAATTTCATATTACAATTTACAATATATAACAACTCATAACTCGGAAACCACAACCAAAAAGGTGAGAATTTACACTGAAATGCACAAGATTTTAATCCATCGTCTTTTTTTCTTCTCATACCAAAAAAGGGCTGTAGAAGCAAGTCCACATTTACATTAGCGAAGGTTTACAAATGTACAATTATACAATCAGAAGTATGTATTCACTACTGGGGAAGATTATAGATACAGATTGGACATCAAAAACCAGAAAAACTACAAAGTTTATATATATATATATATATATATTTATATATATGCAAAGGTCTACATCAAGTATGCACTAAATAGTTTATAGAAGCAAGACCAAAAACGTCTCCCATGCTTATTGTCTGCGTGTTAGCAATCAAGTGTTAGCAATAATGTGTGTGTTATGAAAGAATATGCGCGTTAGAAAGGAGTTGCAGAGCAATAAAGTGTGTTTGCGCAAGCCTACGTTTCGAAAGTGGGATAAATCAAATATTCTTCCATTACATACATACGGGACCCGAAAAGGACCCTCATTTAGGTAGTAGAGCAAGAAACAAAAAAGATATAAACAGGAAGGGGAAAAAAGGGTCGCGGACGATTCAGCAATGACAGAAGGGTTTCAGCGAATCTGACCCAACCTCCCTAATGTTGGGTGTGGAAACACACACAAGAACACACAGACACAGGCATCCTAGTTATGGGAAGGGTTTACAAGATGCCGTTGGCGGGAGCGCAGATCGGGCCGAGGTCAACGCCATTCTTCATGTAGTACTTCTCCAGTTTGGCCAAAATGTGCTTTCCGTAAGTGTACTTCCTCAGCGTCGCAATATGGGGCCGGATCTAAACACAGCAATAACACATTTGTCACAAATAATCATCTTTATACAAGTGCCACCATTTCTCCAAAAAAGGAAAAAAGCCGTAATGAAAGCTGTACCTTGTGCATTACAATCTTGCGTTGCGTAGGCTCTGCAACATCGATCATTTTCTGCACAACGTAGTTGGCGTACTGGTCCTTCATCATGGTGTATAAGGCACTGTGCGGCCCGTCCGCCATACTGCATACCTCATCGATCAGCATCGCTCGCTCCGCACGCAAGGAGTGGGTCACGCACTTCTCCACAACATTACTGAAAAGGAAAAAAGCAGACTTATTCAGTTAAACTCACTGACTGCATTTCTTTCATAAATGTCAAAAATTTTACAGAGAAAAACTGTAAACGTCTTGCTGTAACTGCTGTTTTTTCTCCTCTAATGCACATGAACGTATGTGAGCACCTGGCAAACTTATGCTGGCTGAGCCCCAAAACATTTCCTCTGATTTCGGAGACGATCTTGCTCTTGTCTTCTGCACGGCCGTGCTCCAAAACGTGCTGAATTACGTAATTTCCATACTGATCCTGCATGGCGAGGGAACAGGTTTAGATGAGAGGAATAGACACGATTATTCATGGGTTATTAAAGAAAAAGACTTCTTCGTAAATTACCTGTACCAGCTGCTCGGTATGTTGATGTATCTCCTCCAGTATGGGTAGGGTCTGCTCAGGCAGGCAGTGCTCCAGAATACGCTGGATCACTCGACAACCATATGGGTGTGTGGACAGAGCAAACACCTGCACAACACACAGTTATTAATTACAATGTATGATTCTTGTTTAAAAAATGAGCTGCAGGCACCTTTTAACTCTACAGATCTTTATCTTAAAGTAGGCAGGTAACAAAATGTACGTATGCTGTTTTCGGATCCCAGTATCCACTTTAAGAATATGGGCTCCTAGAACTACTAACTTAATGTTGCAGCCATCTGGCCAGTGTAGTCTACTAACAAGTTAACACTGAATTTGACAAGGCTGCAGTTGTGCAAAAAGACAAGAAATCACAATAAATGAAACCTAGGAATCTAAATTGATTGTAAATCACACACAAATGTCCCAAGATAAACAGACACAAACTATAAAAAGCTCTTTAATTCAAGCATATAGCATTTCAATCTGTTGAACAGTAAACTGCCAAAGAAACCCACCTGTCCCTTGAAGGCATCAATGATGAACTGAAGAGCGTGAGGCTGAACACACTCAATGCACTTCTGCACCACATGGTTGCCATTTTGATCCTTTACACACTTTAACACATGTCCATCAAGCTCCCGAACCATCTCATTCTGCGTAGGAAACAAAGACATTTATATGTCAGAAGCAAAACCACTTAAGGAGGTGTCGACCAACTTCAGTAAATCAGAATAAATTCAATAAAGAGATAAGAAATTCTGATTTAAAGGACAACATAAAATATAAAAATTAGAAAGCCTGTTTTTTTCTGATAACATCACTTAGGCCCGGCGGCCTTACTTATAATAGCTATTAGGCATTAAAGTGAATGTTTGTAAGTAGGCAATTTCTGTCCCCAGTATCCACTTGGGAAAGAACATGGGTCCCATGAACTACTTATTCACTGTTGCAGCCATTTTGGCCAGTGTTGTCCACTGAAGAGGAAACACTGAATTTGACAAAGCTGCAGCTGGACAAACATTTGTTGAGAACTCGTGAAACAGATCCCAAACCAAACTAATTATCACTAACTATTATTCTTCAAAAGTATAAAAAACACACTAAGGGACAGATTGCACCAGCACAAAGGCCGCTTTTGGTATTAAAAATTACTTTTTGGAGTTTCTAAAGAAAATTATTGCATATTCATTTGTAGGAGTTTCCCTTTTACACGCAAAATTCACAGGAGGAGAGTATTTAAATGGATCAAGCAATCCAAAGTTTGCGCTCGAAATCTGCGCTAAATATTAGTTTTAAATCCACTGATAATCGAAATTGTAACGTTATAACAGAGAAACATAATGCTCATGTTGTGTTACAGCTGGTCGATGTATTAAACCGTCGCCATATATTTCTGATACAACCATTTTTAGCCCAATTGTGATGCTTTGTAATTTAACATTAATTCAAAATTCTGATTTAATGACTTGCATTACAGATGTCATGCTGGGACTTGTTATCATTTATTTAAGTCCATACTGGTCTGCTCTATTGAAAGCAATTGATACTACATGGAATTTCACTAAAGCAACAAGACAATTCTAACATCAATGTACATGGATGTGCACATCTGCAGAAACGTACAATGACTTGTTGGTCCGAAGGGATGAACTCCAGAGCTTTCTGGATCACTCTGCAGCCGTACATCTGCAGGGCCAGAGATAAAACATGACCTCGGATCCTCTCGGCCAGCGCCAACTTCTGATCCAGACTGCCAAACTAAACGGAAAACAATACAGAAAACAATAAAGACACTTTTAGAATAATCGACATACAGTACACTAAATCTGCAACCAGTGTTTTAACACTGGTCAGAAATTGTGTGCCCTGGAGATGAAAAGTAGATCAACAAAAGAATTTAGTGTTACCTCAAAGAACTTCTGGATGACGTAATTTCCAAACACGTCAACCATGAGCTGGTACGCTGCCTGCAAAATCTCATTGAAGACCAACTGGCGTTCTGCAGGACTTGCTCGCTCTAATTTTAGTTGAATAAACCTGCACATAAAAACAAGTAATTTTTCCAACATGTGAGAATATGTATTGCTTTGGCACCAATCTGACTAAATAATTCAGATCAGAAACAGATCAAAGCAAGAGGGAAAATCTGAACATTACTGAAACTGAATTTTTTAACTTGGAGGCTGTTTTCAAGTAAAGAGTTTTGGCTTGACATTTACACGAAAACGGCTTTTTTAAAGTTCTCAACAAACTTTTGAAAACTTATCTCAAAGTGCAAGTTTTTGAGCCTATTTACACCTGGGGACTTCTGCCATTTTTTAGTGTTCCCTACATTTGTTCACTACTTTTTACCGATTTTGAGAGTACATCCGATGTACACTTGCCGAGTCAAATTTCCCATGATACACCGCGATTCAACCATCTGTTAGAATTAGCTGGAGGAGTGTGACCGTTAATGCCACGAATGTACGTTCATACACTTGTGTTTGCTCTTGTTGCCAGTTATCTTCTACTTTTTGAGAATAAACAGATTTAATGAATGTTACATATAGCAGTGTTTTATTTATTAATTAAAATATATAAAGTCATTTTATTAAATGTAATAGTATATAAACGTGGCAAATTTTTGTTTTGTTCCCTTTATTAAAAACAAATAGCCTACAACAAACGTGACAAATAATGTAAAAATGAACTTGACCATTTTACAAAACAATCCATACAGCCACACAGGCGTAATATAAGCGTTATGATGAATGTCCGTGACAGTAGAGTCAGACGCAGGATATATTACAGCAGTGTCCAAAATTGTTCACACATTTTCATTTGCTTCTTCCCATATAGTGGACTATTTAATATTTTAGGATATAGGAAATAGTGCATGAGTGAACAAGTGAGCGAATTCAGACGCGGCTACAGGGGATGTCCGCAAGTGTGTAGGGTTTCTTTATAAACAACAGCACCGCCCGCTTGCCTGGCATGCATAACATATTGTTTTTATTTGTTTTCCCGGATCCATGTAAATGTCTATCTATTTGATATTGCTGTTGTGCATAAGTGAAACTTTTCAAAAACAAAGGAAAAACCTTTTCAGTTTTTTATCTCGTAAAATTTTCTTAGAATAACTATTCTTTAAAGTCAACGTAAAATCTTAATTAATAAGTTTTATAAATATATATATATATACATATACATATGTACGTAGGTAATTTCTGTCCCCAGTATCCACTTAAGAAGAACATGGGTCCCATAAACTACTTATTCACTGTTGCAGCCATTTTGGCCAGTGTTGTCCACAGAAGAGGAAACACTGAATTTGACAAAGCTGCAGTTAGATTAAATTAACTTGTGAAACAGAGCTCAAACTCATTCTTCTTATTTGTATTAAAAAACTTGATACATCTTTTAATAAACTTTACACTCATGTCAGTGTTATCTACTCAATAACAAAAGATGTAACATCACAACGCAAAAACAATAAAGCCCAGTTTTGTTCATCTGCTTTACCTGGAGCCATGCTGATCCTGAGAGAACTCCATGACATGTCCTGCGATCTCTCTCAGCTGCAGGTTGGGGTAGCGGTTATTCCTAAAGTCCTCGAGTAGACGGCTGCGTCCTGACGGCATCACATCGGAAATACCGTAGCGTAGCCGTGACGACGGGAAGAGCTGGCTGCTGGGACTGAAGAGAGACGAGCCGGTGGTGGCACTGCGGTACTTTGCCTCTGCTCCTGGAGCTGCCGAGATGAAACGTCCACTACCATTGGTTAGTCCACCTGAGGGGGAGGAGCCAAAGAAGTAATTAGACAGACAGCCTTTATATTGTGAATAATAGGTGTGACAAGACGCTTAGACGACGAGACGAGACACGGGATTGGGTTCACGAGAACGAGACAAGATTTTTACACTATTTTTAGAAATTCTCAATGATGATATGAATTGAAAAAAGTATTTTATTCAACTGCACTTGACGGTGTATGCAAAGGCATTTAGAGTCGTTTGCCCTTTCAATGTTTTCGTCACAAGTGCGGCTGGTTTTAGAGGGCTGTGGTGGTTCTGTATGTTTTTTTGCATATTGTTTGTGTTAGCCGTTGAGTACGGCATTGTTTTACATTGTTTACATATTGTGGTCTAGGGTTGGAACCGCATGATACAATTTTCATCATAAGGAGGTTCTGCGGTCCAGTATGCATAAAGTATAACAAATTTTAACAGCCGAGTCCACTGTATGACATTCTGCGCATGTGTCGAGCTGGTCCATTTGCGCTTTCCTCCGATCGAGTATGATTTGGAAGCTCCGAAATGCGTATGCGCGCGAGACTTGACAGACGAAGAAAGTGAAAGCAAACACAGAATCCTGGTAACAATCTCACACTGTGTGTGTGTTAACTTGTCAATGAAGACCTGAACTGTGCGCGTCCGCGATGGCAGCGGTAAACATCAGTGCAGTGTGACACGCGCAGTTAACTTATCACACACACAACCTACACTGGTGGGCTCAAGATCTACTCTGACTAAGCAAATACTTCTTGAAAAGTAAACTGTCTTGAAAACTGGTCGCAAAATGCCATTGGTTGCAGTCTGGTGCCCTGATATAATTGTTTTTAATGTTTTGGCAGATGGCCATCTAGAAAACGGATATAACCCCGCCCTCCGATGTCATCGTCCATCTCAATGTTTCACTGTAGGCATGCTTTAATGTGAATTATGAAGTGGCAGGGGGATCTTCAATGCTTATTTCACCATCACGCCCCATCATGCTGACGTCACAACTCACGCAATCTATTCGCGTTTTAATCTTGCGAGATCTCATAACACGAGACCTCGTCATACCCCTATTAAATAAACATTAGGTTCTTGTAACATAAGTCAGGACAGCCTTAAAACTTACACACTCACCAAGATTCAAACTACTTGAAGATCCATGTGTTGAGAGCGAAGGAGGTGGGGTCAGAGAGTGGGAGGGGCCTTGGTTAGGAAGTGGCATGCCAACAGGTCCAGGGGAGGAGCTAAAGCCGAGGCCGTTGTAGAAAGGGCCATGGCCGATAGGGGGGAGACTACTGGGTGTGCGCTTGTATAGATCAGAACTGCCTGTAAGAGAATCTCGGCGTGAACCACCGGAACTGGAAGTAGCCACTGCGAACACAAAAACACAAAATGATATGAAAACTATGCCATTGCTCCCTCCCAGCAAGACTGAGCACATCATTAAATGCAAAGCTTATTTAATCTCAAACAGAGTTTCAGGAATATTCACATTATTTTTGGTCCTGCAGTGCTGGGAAAATTAATAAAGCCAATTCTATTTAATCCTAACTGTTAAAAATAGACAAATTAGATTTACTCCGAGCATCAGGTAGAATACGTTTTACAGCAGTATATAAAGTGGTTTTCATCGAGTACTATGCTCACAATCAAATTTGACATCACATACCTGCAGTACCGAAACCTCCGAGTGTTGCTCCAAGCGTGGCTCCCAGAGAAGAAGAGGGGTTTCCATTAAATCCAAGTGAAGTGCTTCCTGGCTGGGCAGAGCCTTGTGAAAATAGCGAAGAGCTCTGCGAGGAAGAGCTCGGAGAGCCACCCCCATAAAAAGAGCTTCCGCCCAAACCCCCGCTTCCCTGCTGCCCAGGAGCTTGCTGGGAACCCAACGCACGGAATGCCCCGCTTGCTCCGCCCCCAAGACCTGCATTAGCTCCACCCGCTGAGGCAGCTGCAGCTGCAACTTTAAAATAAAAACATATTAAAAAACAAAACTCTTTATGACCTTAATGACTGTTTGTAAAGGACTTTGATGCCACAGGTTCTTTTTGAGATGACTTGAGTCATTGCAAGTTTATAGACATACCTGCTGCTGATTGGCTGATGATAACTGATGCAGGGGCCATAAGTCGAACAGGGCCACCACGAGCACCTGTATTTACCACAAGTGCACCTGTCTGGTCATAATACGCAGCAGGGGCTAACATGGGGTAACCTGGAACAGCACAAGATACATTATCAATCATTGTCTTTTCAAAAATTGACGAGTGGTATTATACCATTGCATTATTATAGAATAGGTGACTCTTAAAGAGTAAATATTTTGTGATTTTGAATATCCTACTTTGGTTTATGCATTGTCCAACAACAAGTTAACATACATATATGGTGTGAAAACACTTTCATTTTCTAATAATAGGCAGTTATTGTTACTTTACTTCTTGACTGACTCTCAAATTATTTGTTCGGTGAATCTTCAGTCTAATCCCCTCTTTTCTGTCAGCCAACTCTGGTCAGATGGTCTAGTCTGCTATGATTGGTTTACCGCATGCAGTGTCGCAAATGAAACGTAGGCTAGCATTACATGGAGTGACGCAAATCTGACCCGGAGCAGAAGTTAGGACGACTCATTCGTGTGATTCACAGTCAACTCCCTTTTTCCCAAGCCTATAACTTTGTTATTCGTTCACTTTCAGATTTACAATTTGGCAGACTGCTTACATTCACATACAGCAACATAACACACTGCATGAAATTTAATTTTAAGGACATTGTAATAGTTACTCTTTGATGTCTTAAAGGGTTAGTTTACTTGGATGAAAACTCTTTCATTATTTACTCACCCTAATGTCATTCCAAACCTGTATGGCTTTCGTTATTGTGCAGAACACAAAAGAAGATATTCACAAAAATAATGGTAACCAAACAACATTGGCCTCCATTGACTTCCATTGTATGGACACAAAAAATAGGATTCGAATGAAGAAACAGTCAAATACAGGTTTTGAACAACATGAGGTGGAACAAATGACGCAAATGACTGAAATATCAGAAACGGTTCCGATAAACATGTCCCATGTATCGATACCAGCTGCGGGTTCCCGCGCTCTCTCTTTTTTCCGACAGTGAGTTGACACACACTGCACATGAACGCAGTGACAACAGAGCCCCCCCTTTTCTCACAGACTTAACTCGATGGCGGCCGTTAAAAAGTGTTAACGTTAGAAAAGATAGCCAGTGCAGAGTCTCAGTAACACATTACTCAGTAACACATTACGCTTAGTGAACGCTCGTTTATGTTTCACATGTTTACCATAGCGCTCTATGTATGTGCACCGTTCAATAATTTCATCCACTCGTTTCATTCGCCCTGGTTAAACGTTGTTTATATTAGAAAGATGGCCAGTTCAGAGCGTCCGCAACAGTTCTCCTGTTTAATGCACGCGTTTCTGTCTTTAAGTGCGCTCAACGATTTCATCCACTCGTCTCATTCACTCCAGTTAAGTTGACGTTTGAAATGATGCTGGTGCGGGTAAAGTCTATTTTAAGTGTTCAATCTACTATCGTTTATTTGATATCTACTGTCGTCTTCGGATGTTTCTTCGTCAGACTCGGGGTCAAACTGGTAAGGTAAAATCCCTGCCATCTCCATCTATACACTGTATATAATATGTAACCTGTAAACCGTAATCCAGCAATGATGGTAGGCATTCCATTTGCGAAACATGATGAACGCTATGACAAGTTCAAGGAATGGGAAAGGATTCGGTCACCGACGAACGTTCAAAAACTTTTTATAAAAAATATACAAACCACTAAATGAAAGTAAACTGCTGGCAGCTCCCGCAAGGTCAACTGCTGGCATCACAAACATAATAAAACATAACATAAACTCTAGGCGTCGTACACTCCTTTTAAGCTTCCGATCTCCTCCAAAGAGATGCGATACCTGTGCAACACAGCTGACACTCATTATCACCACCTTGCTGGTTGCAAACGCGTTTGACCAATCACAGCAGACTACACCATCTGACCAATCACATGACAGTAGGCTAACGGATAGGAGGGGATTAGACGGAAGAATTGCGGAATGAATCATTTGAGAGTCAGTCAAGAAGTAAAGTAAGAATAATGACCTATTATTATGAAATAATATTGTTTTTACACCTATGTACATAAGCTTTTTGTTGGACACTCAATAAACCAAAGTAGGACCTTAAAAATCATATGCTACTTACTCTATAATCCCTCAACTATTTATGTAAACTCTGGTCCATTGATACTGACAAATATAACTTTGATTTTAAATAGTAAATGTATTAGTAAAATTGACATTCGATTAACAATTAGTAAATGTAAATATATACCATTGTCTAGGTCTTGTTCAATTTAACTTTAAATAAAAAATGTATGGCCTTATTGATATGGCAGTTGTTCTCCGTGGTATCGAATATCGATTTTTTTTCAGGTATTGAATGGAAGTTAGAAATTCCAGTTTCATGCCAACACTAGGGTGAACTATCCCTTTAAGAGCAATTTCGAGCCAATAACTTTCACTTTGTTTACCCACATTTCTGTCAGCGTCCCTTTAAAACATCAAGAATCCCTTACCAGGTACCCCTGCTGCGAGACCCTGCCCAAAAGCCAATGCGGAGTTCACGGCTGCTGCGGCCACAAGCTGCTCATTTTGCTGATTCTGCTGTCCTTGGCTGGGGGTCAAAGGTCGTTGATTTCCACCTCCACGCATCACCTGGGGCACAAACAAAGAGCAAAGGATTGGCTGATGCATTTACAAGAAAGGTTAGCTGCTGCGTTAAAGATTGATGGTAACATCAAAGGTTCTGGTTCGTTCAGCTCGTACCTGTTGTTGGTTCTGCTGATTCTGTGCAGCTGTCTGCTGGTTGGCAGAGTTGGAAGGGTTGGCAGCCTGCTGCTGGAATAGGTTGGCAGGGTACACACCCCAGGGAGTCACACCATAGTACTGAGGGGGCATCACCGCCGGACCTGAAATACACACAAACACTCAATTTCTCAGATCAAGGGCCACAGTGTTCCGTGTCTTTGATGCATTTCAGACAGTAGTTCTGAATCAGTAATGGTAGCAGCAATTTGCCTTTGCACTGTGGTTTAAGCATCAAAGTAGGGTATGTTTGCGTGTGTGGCTTAACTGAGCACACTACCTCAATCCTAGAGCTAAAGCTGAACTCCCTGGAGGACACTGTCCAAGCTCTCAGCCATCATGAACAGCACTTCTCATCTACTGACTGGTAAGCAGAGGACCTTTCATAACAGACTGCTCCAACTGCACTGACTAGGAGAACAATCTGACAGATTGTTGTTCCTGAACAGCAGTTTAAATTCATGTACCGTCATTGCTCAAGTACAAAGAGACAAGTCTCGAGCCATTTATACCTGATGGACTCTATGATGTCACTTTCACTTGTAATGCATGTGTATATTAAGGGTGGAGCGAGTATATATTTAGAAGGCTTTATTTTAAACTATTGTGTTTCGTTGCACAAACATTACCTTTGGTTTTAGGTTAGAAATTGAACATTGTCGCATATTGTGACCCTGTCTGTGAATAACAGGATCAAGTCTCACAATCCATACTTGGATTGGGAGCATCAAAGTTTGATTTCAACCAATTATTTCAGAGATAAACACTTTTCGACCGATACAGATTTTTCATAGATATCTACAGTTGCCAATAGTACGGGGGTTATATTAACTTGCATTAACTTAATTCTGAAGACTAAATATTTCCTAACTTTTAAGAATAGTTAATTCATATAGTGACTTAATTTTGAACATCAAACTGGGGATGTTTCTTAAAGCAACACTATAGAATGTATGCTCACGCGTTCCCCAAGTGGTTGATAAGCACAATTGTCTGTTACCATTGTTGTAAATAATGTAGCTGTATATGCTTCCCTGTGGACAGCACAATACACGTGAATTTGTTTACTAAGCTGATGGAACTTGGGAATGCAGAAACCTCGTTTGAAAACTATGTCGCACTCTTCCGCAGGGAGTGGATGGCGGGTCTGTGTGTATCGACCCAAGCATAGTACTTACAAAGTGTGGTTGTAGCCGCTATGAGGCTGCTCAGGTAGCAGCGGCAGTAGAATTTGTCTGGTTAAGAGTTGTTCTACCACTGAAATAATTTTAGACACATTACTTTAATTTTTAAAAAACTTCAAAGTTCTGCTTTAAAATTTTCTATACACAGAGCACAACTATCAGCCGATAGTATGAAATTTTTATTTTATCGGTTGATGCCGATAATGGCCATGCCCAATTAATATCTAATTTAAAATTTTGACATGGCTTCACTCAGTCAATATTAAAGAAAACAGTCTCACAGGCATTATATAATTTTTTTTAAGATTTATTTTTGCCATTTTTGCTTTATTTGTAAAGTTATGTGAGAGAGGGGAAGCGAAGTGAGAGAGAAATAAGGGGATGGGTTCGGAAAAAGAACCACGAGACAGGAATCGAACCGGGGTAACCTGATGCACAACCGCGCCACATGTTGGAGCACGGCCCACGAGGCTATATGCTCTGACAGTGTCACAGTTATTTAATAATGCATTACCAAAGTAACACCATCTGGCTTCCTAATGAAGAGAATGTTTTATCAAATCAGACTCGTTCTTTACTCTTTATTACTCGTTTGAATTGTATTATTATATTGTGGGTATTTTTGCGTGCAAAACATTGCACGGCATGGAGTGTCGTCATACTGCAAATTTCTCACTGGAGTCGAGTCAAATTTTCTAATCGCCGACACATTCATGCGATGTCAATGATACGAATAGGCCAGCATCTATTTGCATCTTTGCATTGACTTCGTATGGAATTTACTCTCTCAAACCTCTTACTTAGCATTAAGTATGAACACAGCTTTACTGTTATCCTTTGAGGAACAAACATTCCAAAACATCATTTATTTCCATCGCAATTATTAACCACAAATTCTCACCAAGGGTGGCAGCAGCGGCAAGCCCAGCAGCGTATGGGTCAGTCCCAGGCGGAGCCGTGCTGATGATGTAAGGGTTCGATACGAATGCAGCCTGTGCCAAACCTAACACACAAAAAAACAAGTTCAACACACACCATCTAAAACTTTTATAATCAGTAGAGATAACTAGTCCTCAGGTAAATAAACAAACCATTTAGCACTTACCGATGTGTTGTTGTTGAGCCGCAGCGAGAGCGTACTGCTGCTGGGCTGCGGTGAGCTGCTGTACCGTCAGAGCGCTGGGTCTCTGGAACAGCTGCTTCACAAGCATTTATTAAGCATGAAACGGATCTACGGTGAATATTTGCATTTGTTTACATTCATAAATGCTAATCTCTCTAAACCATGAGCTGCGTATGCAAATAGGTCTTTTTGAAGAATTTTGAGTATAAATTCTAGGCTTCACAGCATATGAAACAGAGGTTGTTCAAAGAGAGCCTTCAGAGGTTTGGCCTTCGACAGTAAACAGTGCCATTTAAAGCTGAATATATGCAAGCATTTGTTATTTTATCACTCAGCAAAAGGTGATTTAACTAAACGTGTCAAAACCTTGAACAATAGAGAGCGCACAACATTTCTGATGGTTTTATCGAGCCCTCTATGCTGTAACGGATAGGGTTCAATATTTACCTGCTGAGGAGAGTTGTAGTCAAACAGGCCAACTGTAGCAGCTGTGGAGTCAAGAGGCAGCTGGCCTCCAGGGTACTCAAACTGCAAAGTCTCCATGGAAACAGATTCCATGTGGTCCAAGGGCACATTTTGGGTTTCGACATTCGAGAACTCCTCTGGTGGTTTTGGACCGGCACCTCCAACCAATTCTGGTCCGCCCAACTCCACCTCCGGGCCAGTCGGAGGGCAGTTACCAGGAATACGACTGAGGAAAAAGGACACAAATTTCCAGAATTTAAGTAATGTTTCAAATACAGTTGCCAGAAGCATAATTAATAGGCAGTTTACCTATAATCCTTAACGTCCACATCAAGTCCATTCTGATTGGGCAGTCCGTTTGGGTTATCTAAAACAACCGTCTCTGTCTCCTTTAGTTCCTTCCTCTCCGGGTCGAATGTTGTTTTGGGTATTGCTTCCACCCTTTTCTCAGGGTCATCCGTTTCAGGATCTCTCGGGCCCTAGCAGGAAATGAAGGATTGGATTGGAGATTTAAAGGATTTGTTCATGTTTGAACAAAAGAATGAAAATAGTTCTGAGAGAATCAAACACTCACATACGCTCCTTTGCGCAGACAAGAATCCATTTTCTCAGCAGGGGAGGAGCTTAGCACATATTCCACCATGGAAACTCCCAATCCACCGCTCTCAGAACGTGGCGAGAGCACTGATCCAGCTTCTCCGACACCGTGGAAGCCCTGACCAGGTCGACGCTGCACCATGATCGGCTGGGAAACTGAATGATCTAAAGTGGGGTGTTTGAGAGATAAATACTAAATATATAAACAAAAGCATCCTGTCTTGAGAAGATTCATGCATTCATACCAGAGGCTCCCCAAGCACTATCCCTCCACTGGTCCAGAAAGATCCCTTTTGGTCCATCTTTCCCCGAATCATCCGTTTCCCAGAACTTCTTCCCAGGAAGGAGCTGCTACAAAGCAGGAACACCATACATACACGTTAATAAAAAAAAGAAGTAAAATAAAACCAGGGAAAAGAAACGTTTCTCACCTCTCCCATTGCTAGGCCTTCCAGCGCAAGCGCTTGGAAATCATGGTTGAGCTCATCCATTGATCGTACCTGTATGAAATAACACAGTTATTACGAAACAGTTTCGACACTATTTAACACTAACCTGGTCAGTTCTACACAACTCTACCTGGTTGTCTGGATGGATGTTGTCACTGGTGGGCCAGCGGTGTTTGCAATTGTTGTAGCCAGGCTGGTCTCCATGCTGCCGCTGGAAGAAGTAGTCCACCATGGCGTCATCTTGAGAGCGCCCGGCTCCCTGTGTAGGGGGAGGGGCCTGTGGAGAAGGGCCCGGTTGGGGGGTGTGGCCCGCAGCACTCAGCACCACAGGCATGCTGGGTAATGGCCTGTCAGGGGGAGGCAGTCTCAGGTGGGGGCTGAACGAATCCTGCCAGAGCACAGCTTTCCTCTTCAACACACACGCTACGCTCATTCCACCAGAGACTGGAAAACAAAACGTAACATCACATTTTTGAGTCGTTCGGTATTGCGGACCATCTACAGGTAGGAGTAAACAACTATCTTAAAATCTTAAAGGTGCCATAAAGAGATAACTTAAGTTATATTGGATCCAAACAATACAATTACAGAATGCTTCTAGAATTTTTGTATTTTGAGGTCTAATCAAAACACAACACACATTTTGTTGAGGCTCAGAGGGGAAACCAGAGGTGGATGTTCAAGTTAATCAAGCAGAGCAAGACTGTCAAAATGGGTAATTTCATTCTCATTTAATTTTGGGCCTGATATCGTTTTACAGGAGTCGACACAATAATGGGATTTCTGGTGCAGCCAAGTTAGACATGGTCAAACACAGAACTTACATATTTGATCCAGGCTGAAGAACTACACTGATGGCACGTTAACATATGGGGCAGTCGTGGCCTAATGGTTAAAGTTAAACTCATCCCCAGGTGGCTGGTTCGACTCCGAGGGCCGGCGGGTAACAACTAAGGTGCCCTTAAACAAGGCACCTTACCCCTACTTGCTTCCCGGGAGCTGCAGTGATAGCTGCCCACTGCTCCGGGTGTACGCGTGTTCACGACTTGCTGTGCGTGTGTTCACTATTTGGATGGGTTAAAGCAGAGGTCACATTTCAGGTACGAATCACCATATCTGACTAATAGGTCACTTTCACTTTTCAAATGTCCAGTAGGGATGGGCAAAAAATATCTTGAAAATCGATTCATTGTTTTTTTCCATTATATTTCCGCAAGCACTGATAATTCATCAACGTGAATCGTATTGCTACAACTATTCAGTAGATATCACTTCTTTTTGTGGGGGTGTGTTGTCGAATTAAACATCACCTACACATAAAAGGCAGCAGTTCATATGATTGTAGCCCCCCTCTTTGCAGCTATTTTTGTGAAATTTTGTTTGTTGTACTGTATCCTAAATGTAAAATAACCTTTTCTATTTTATTATACCCAAGTGTGTTTAAAGTTTAAAGGGATAGTATATAATAGCTCAGCCAAAAATCAAAAATGTACTCACACCCAGGTTGTTTCAAACCTGTATACATCTCTTTGTTCCAATGAACAGAGAAAGCTATTGGGAAGCATGATTGGAATTTTCAGTTTGGAGATATCATCCAGTACCATGGTACATTTTTTTGTTTTTTTTTCTGTTGAACACAATGACATGTTTTGAAGAATTTAGAGGGGAAAAAGGAGTTCATAGGCACCTTTGACTACCATTTAATTCTTTCTTCCATGGTAATCAATGATGTCGTGGAACTCAAAATTACTAACATTCTTCCAAATCGCTTTCTCTGAGTCAATCGGTACAAAGTATTTATACAGGTATGAAATTGAATAAGGGTGTAATACATTTTTTTATGTTTCTTTTATATGAGCTAGATCTGTACGACTAATCGTTAAAAGATCCCGATCTCGATTCGAACACCAGACGATGTCATTAATGAAAATCAACGATTCTCGTGTGGCTATCATAACGCTTCAATATTGGCTGTTGCTGCCGCAGAAGTTAAAATTATTATTATAAGGTATGTAACGTCGTCACAAACAGTCTTTTTCAAATACACACTATCATTATTTCTGTGTCAAATGATTACAGAAGTACTGGGATCGTTGCCAACTCACATGCAAGAGACTCGTTTACAAGCTCCTACTCTGGCCAAATTAATCTCACACCAAATTTAATCTCACGCCACATAACAGACCAACATATAAAGTAAATACAGCCTGACAACAAAACTGGTTTTATGATTGTCTTTCAGGATTGTGATACATTTTTCTGACTATGCTCGACATCTTAACTGGACATGTTTGAAACGAAACTAACGCATGCAGTTTGTAGCGCGGACAAATCCGAGTGCGCGCTTATTTCCGTCATCATGGTAAAACACGTCATCAGAGCGCCTATTACTCTATTAACGCTAATAGAGAAGCTGCGCTGTTAGAGCTCTTCATCAAGTTGCCCATCATATCATGATTTCAGGTTAATTTAAACTCTTTACTGGTGAGAAAACTGCGTTGTTATGTTTATCAGTAGTGTCTTTCTGTAAAGACCCCGTCAAGCGGTCTGTAGATATCAGGTAAATGTATAAAATAAAAAAAGTGTCACCTTATGAATTTGTTTCACTGAGAAATATTTCATATACAAGTTACTTCAATGCATTTATACTTTTTAGGAAGTTAAACTTTTGCATTTAAAGTAAATAAATGAAAAAACACTTTAGTTTAGTTATGGAATTTGTGGTTAGACATTTCTCACCATAGTTACTGTAGGTTAACCATGAAATATGTAATCATTTTAAAGCAAAGTCCTACATATTACACACCTAAATAAACTTTTTTTGTCAGAACCTCTAGTAAATTATGTATTACTTTTAGTCGTCATTCAGAATCGTAAAAGAATCGCAATCTCTATTTGAAACAAAAGAATCGGGATCCTCAATTTATCCAGAATCGTGCAGCTCTAATTTAAGCCGGTTAACACTAAAGCCCATTGCAAATACAGTCCGAAATTTCCGTATGCGTTTTTCTCATATGGCTCTCGTTTGTATGGTATCTCTGAATTGTTAAAAAAAGGCCACTCTAAATGCTTGCTACGGATGCGAAAACCGCTGAAAATCGAACCCGGTGCACATTTTTTTAATGACGGACGAAAATATCGGAGGCAGTGTGTAAATGTTATTGACAACGTGAGGTCGTATCTATTTTTTAACATGCTGAAATTTCGGACGCAAATTTAGGACTCTACGTGCAATGGGCTTAAGATGTTCTCAGGTTTAAATAAGTGGCTGTTGAATTTAGAAATGTGCCAGTATAAAAAATTAAGTGTTAAATGTGTCAGTTTACAAAGATAATGCTTTAATTCTGGCATAAAATGTTTAATTTACTTGAAATATTACTTATTAATGTAGGTAATATGTTATTAATTTACCTACTGAACAAATGTTGCTCTTATCCTTTTCATAGGCATTTTGATTAGTTAAGCAGATATCGTGATGTATCGTTATTGAATTGCCAAACAATATATTGATTATTGTAGAATTGTCACATCATGATATTACCGGTATACTGAGCATCGTATCATCATGTACCCTATGATTTCCACCCCTAATATTTAATGATCATTTTTTTAGAAATATCTATAAGATTTGTATTAAATCTATAATCATTGACTCGAATTGAGAGCTTGTGAATCGGAATTCAAATCGGAACATCAGAATCGATACCCAGCCCTTGCGTCCGGAAGTAATAGGGTGGAAAAAAAAAAATCACTCAATATGCTTGATATCAACCATGCAAACACAAAGTGCCATTAACCGCCCCTGATAGTCACACTAATGCAAGTAAACCCTTAATACAGTAGAGTGAATGGATAAATATATTTTAATGAATCACAAAATTCACGGTTGACTTCTACTTTAACGAAACTATGAGTCATTAAGTATCGTTAAAATACTGTATTATAATATCCCTGTCAACTCACACACTTTACAGATATGGCTGGTGTTTCAATGTATGCAACTCTTTAAATATTATCTTTTGAGTCATTCTTTTTGGCAGGTGAACATATACACAATAACAGTTTACATTAAACGGAGTCAGTTTATTAAGCATTTTAATGTGACAACTATTTATACTGTTTTCACGCAATTTATATCTACTTTGTTGAATGGGTTTTGACATTTTAACATTGTTATTAAATTTAACAGAAATATTGTGGAATTAAAAGATATAAACGAACAATAAAAAAACTACAGTGTTGCTTTGCAACAAAGATCTTTGGTTTAAACAAGCTTGGGGAAAATCATTACATATTATTACATCTTTCTTTAATTTCAGTCGTATCTGACCTTTTTTTATAAAAACATATGACACTGTAGAGGCAGGCCATCACATGCATGATGCAGTAAAATAAATCCCAACAGCATAATCCTGAGATTGGTGTAATCTCACCCTAAAACTGTGCCAGAGGAGCTGGCAGCATCGAGGATAGATTATGTCACCTATCATTCTGGAATTAGGAGGGCCAGTTTAGAGTGGAGTAGGTATAAAAACCAAGATCCACTAACTCCTATTCATCATTTCTGTGTTAGTGTCAAAGACAATGATAACCAGGCATTACCAATTGACAGTTTTTTCTGAAAGCTGGGTCTTACCATGAGGGGAATTACACAGAGAACCTAAAATGGCAATTCAACCAAAAATTCAAGGAATTTCATCATTTACTCATACTGATGTCATTCCAAACCTGTATAACTTTCTTCTGCGCAACACAAACTATATTTTAAAAACTGTTGGTAACCCAACACTGACCTCATTGACTTCCAATGCATGGACGCAAAACCACAGATACATTTCAATTTGAGGGTAAAAAAATACAGAACTTTTGTTTTTGGGTGAACTATCCCTTAATTTATTTTTTCAAAGACATTACCAGAATCTTTAAAAAAACCTCTTCCCCATTTCGTTTGAACAGAACCACATTTCATATAAGTGCCACTGCTTTAACCTTCTTGTAAAATGAAGCAATCCATTCAGCTTCTATTTCAGAATGTGAGCACATCCTACCCCCTCATACACTTATCCTGTCTATTATTAAATACTGCTAATATTTGCCATAAAATGTATATATTACTTCTCAGAGTCTAACAAAGTTGTGTGTGTACATGTAGACCAACAATGATTGAAAAATATATATTTTTTCATACAGATGAGCAGGACATCAAAAGAGATGCTCATGTCTGTCACCCAGTAAAAAAAAACATACATTACAATGCAGGCGAATTAGACATCACCAAAAGACTCAATTAAACATAATCTTGTACATATAGATAATAAGGCCCAGATTTAGAACTCGGACAGCGGGGTCATGTGAACAAAATTGCTGCAAAATCAACTTCATTGAAGTTTCACTCCCACAGATAACAGAAGGCGTGACAGATCATAGGTCAAGAAATTTTATATTTTATCAATGACTACATGAGCCTTTTGGAATGGCCTCTTGGCTCTGCAATCCAAACATCACACAGTTTCTCTCCATAATAGAAGGCTGAATATTTAACTTTAGTTCCCTATGTTTCTGAAAAAACCCTCTAGTCCAAACGTTGTAATAAAGAATCTCACCAATAAAAGGAGAAAAATCTCCCAAGTGCATAACCAAACATTACCTCACACCACCCCCAACACTACCAATACATCTCACACCCCTTTTGTTATCTTTCTATTTGAACCGAAAAGCCAGTTCGGCTTCTTGTGACATTCACACCACACGTGCTGCCAGACTGAGTTACTTTCATTTCTGGACATCACAGGCACGTTGAGAGTCGCGCGTGTCTATAATGTCCGTGTGGATTTTGAGTTAGAAAAGCGCTCTTGGATGATATGAAACATGCACTTGAAGCCTGACCAGGTTCGCCATTACACGGCCAGAGACACCCGGAAACAAGTGCTCGGTAAGCTCGGGTGGCTGCAAGCACACCTCCCGGAAGTGGGTAGATTTACCGTAACTAGGTTAACCGTGACCAAAGCACGCGTTTCGGGATAGCACGAACATACATGACATCAAATATCAAAAGACGCGCGACTCCCCGAGACCCAAAGACATCACATGTAACGTTACCGGACACACAAGGCAGCGCATATTCACCGGCGGTGGGAAAGAACCCGTTGACATCAGACGTTCATGAATCACAATCGTTTGTTTGAATAGTCACAGATTTATAAATCGGTGAGGGGCGGAACTGTCAAAGCAAGGCTTTGATGAACGATTTAACGCACCCAAATCGACAGTTACACGGCCTACACGCTCAATTACGTCCGTTTTCAATGATACCCGAAACAAACGAGCATGTGCAAATCACGTCCCCGTTCAAAACGGTACCTGCGCGTCCGCGAGCCGGCTCTGCGCTACTCCACAGGTCCTCCTCCCGTTAACAAAAGGCCCGAGTCGTCTGGACAGGAAGAGCACTACAACAGGAGGAAGACCCGGGGAGAGGAGGGGGGACCGCCGCCTGCCAATAACGCTCACAAAATCGCTCGGTACGCCACGTAACGTCAAAATATAAACGCACAGCGAGCTAAAGCGGTTCCCGGCGACCGTTCGGTTTCACCAAAGAGGGTTACTCACAGGTGGAGGATGCGGATGGTGACGGATTTCAGCCCCGGTACGCAGAAGCTCCCTTGCTTTCACACCGACAACATGGCGGCTCGCTCCGAGCGGACGCGCGCGGGTCATCATGGGTAGAATGAAAACGAGCGCGTGCGGTTCATTGCGCCAAGAGGGGAGTGTCGCTCTTTGTTGTGCTGGAGACATACAACAATGCGTGCGCTTTTCAAGCGCTTTTAATGTACGAGCTTACATTACATTGTGATCAATTCCTGATGTGTATTTGTTATTAATAGCTGTAGATGTTTGTGGTGAAAATATTTGTATTCAAATTATAGCCTAAACCTCTACACGTTCATTGTTGGAAGTGAAAACTTGGGATTTCGTAAACATTTAATAAAACGTACATGAAGTATATACTTTATTCAAAAAAATAAATAAAAAAGGCTGCTTTGAATGTGTACTGTTGCCTTTGTCTAGATTCTATACAAGGTAAAGAGGCATCGGGTGGATGTAGGCTAACTATTGCAAACAATGACACACAATGAGATAAAAACAGGTCTGCTTATTGTTTTCATATCTGATTCACAGCTTTCCCAGGGGAGCACTTGGTTTATATGTTTAATAAGCACCATGAAACTGATACAGAGCAGTCTTCGTATGTATGTTCTTGCAAGAAAGTGCTTCATTTGTGACGTACCCTTTGTGTTGTGTTTTTAAGTGAACAAGGCAAAGAATAATCTAGAAAGACTGTTTATTATGCTGAACAACCGTCCCACCCTTCCCATACGCAGGTGTGTCCCTCACACGCTCAATTTATCTTTCGGTCTCACTCACTCAGACACATCCCTTCTGAAACAAGTATTGTACATCAACATACATTCATTCTTAAGTTGTCTTCAAATAAACATTTATGGCTAGTCACATTATGTGTTAGGTGCATAAATACATATCAAAACTTATTGTCTGTGTACATCAACAAATTCAGACACACACACACACTCATGCTCGCAGACATATTAGAGCCACCCAGAGGCACAACGTTTCTCTACCATGATTTTAACATGCACAAAGTCCTACAGCATTCTCCAAATACACATCTACCCATCCTAAAACATTCATCTAACACGTTACATTATAGTGTCTTACATCGGAATATAAACAATCTCTCTTACACACCCGCATACACACACCTGAAAGAGCTGAGCAAGCATGAATTCAAAGATTACATGGCTCAACACAAACGTATACAAAGTCCATTGTGCTTGTGCACACTTTTAAACACACACACACACACACACACTGTTGCCATGTTTAATTCTTATTTAGTAATGCTCGTCTCAATGGGGCTTAAGCATTGTCTGGTTCGTAAGCTTGTTCTCTCTCGCACTCACTCAGTCACACACGCAGGCTGGTGCTGCACTATAGAATTTCTCCAGCAGTGGGAGACGGTGTATGAGAGACAGACATCGGAGCTGGTAGAACGTATCCCACATCGCAGAGGAATTCATCTCCCAGAGTGTAGCAGTTGTTTCCCTCTGGTGGGTTTTTCTCTGGTTCCTTTCAAGCCCTAAATATTAGATGAGAAAAAAAGTTTTTTCATTTTTGTACTCAAGTCCATTTATAAATTAACAAGACAACATTTTGAAGAACAAAGAGGCCATGGGTTATAACTTTAAGGACTTCTAGCATAGTTATAACCAGGGATGCACATAAGTGGTGCGCAACAAAAAATGCGCTCTGTAAATAAGTTTAGACCGCTCATTTGCGTACTGACATGGTTGAAAGCTTTTAATGCACAAGTACATTCACTGTTTTAGATGGCCTGAATGTATTACTGGATAAGATTTGAATGCTGCTAAAACGTATGTGATATAATGTGGAAATAAACGCAGCATCTCTTAAACTTTCTAAAAGGAGAAGCTGTTTAAACTTGAAACTTGCAGGCAGCCCGTGTTTATCAATGTTATACTCGATTTTAGCTCAGGCACCGCAAGTTTCCATATGCGCTCGCAAGTGCTCGCAAACTTGTCAGCAACCCGTCAAAAAATAAAAAAGGTTTTCGTTTTAGGTTTCAAAATGGGTGTTGAATATTATATAACTATAACTAATTATATAATTATATAACTAATGTAAGAAGTAATACATTTTCATTGTATTTTAAGTTTAATTTAAAATAATGTAATATAGTTTTAATCACACTGTATTATTTAGTTTATTGTTCTCTAAATATAAATATAATTTGTCACACTCTTTGCAGTGTGAGCACCAAACCGAATCTCCAGGTGCTCTCTTGAGAACCTAACAGAAAAACTTATGTGCACCCCTGTTTAACTAACATTTGTTGCTGGGGAAAATACACTAATATACACTCAAATATACACTTTGGTGGTCGTTATACAACAATATTGGGAAAAGTGAAAGACTGACTGAATGACAAGACGCATGAAAACTATGATAAAAATTGAGATAATCAAATTGAAAATATATATTTTTTGAACGATTTTCCTAAATACATGTACAAATATGACTGTTGTATTGCTTAAAAGTGAACATAAACATGTTTTCAGTTTTTGAGGTCTGAAAAAATACGTAGAATCTTTTCTGTTATTTCGACCTGATTCTGAAGATAAATAAAAACAATGTTTTCAATTGAAATAAATACAGAAAAACTGAGAATAATTTTGAAATGGTCTCTTAATTTTTTCTATGGCTAAATGTGTACTTATTGTATCTGTCATTCTGCCATGTTGGTTGGAACTGCACCCAAAGTATTTCCTCTACTGTTGCACTTGTGTATATGGTTGAGTGACAATAAAGGGATTTGATTTACGTATAGATTGGCTGCAGCTGTAGGTGAGAACTCTTTTGTGGAGGTTGGTAACCATAAGAGTCAAATCCAGCAATGAAATCCACTGTAAGAAAGAGAAAGGAATCAAAATTATGTAACTCAATGTGACTTTCAGTTCCTGATGACAGCAAAAAAACAGAACACTTACAATCATCCTCATCATCCAGTAGATCTTTACGAACATAGCAGGCATAAACAAATCCAAAGAGCTGAAACAAAGAAAACATAAAGATTTAAATTGTTACAATACATTTCTGCTGACGTATGTTTATGATGCTTCTAAATGTGTGTACTCACTGCAAGGAACACTTGCAAGGCTGAACTGACCACCTCTATGTATTGGTAGTCCAGTAGGCAGCCACTGACGGTGATCACATGATGATCCTGAGGAGCCAATGGCGAGTCAGGCACTGATGTAACTAAGCAACCAGGCCCATTCTCCATCCACCAGGAACGGTGAAGTGATGTGTTAAATGTCATTAGGAAACCCCTGTCCTACACAAACATAGAACCCAAAGAGCTTTTAGCCAACAAAACCCCCAACGTTTGGACTTAAATTAATATACATTCACAAAGGGACTTCAATATGCCAATCCTGAGAAAAAACAAAACACTACATTATATCAAATATTTTACAATTAATGTATTTTGGATGAACTTGTATTATGCCGCCTATGAATCAGTTTACTGTTTCCTTATTTTTTGTTGATAAAAGTATGCTAACTGTAAATGTAGTGGCTAAATGATTTCAGTCAAAATAATTCACAATAACAATTAGTATAGCTATATAACAATTTTATTTCTTACATTTAATTGTTTTAAAATGCGAGTGTAGGAAGTCAGTGATTTTTTAACCATTCATAGCCAAATGTTATAATGTTATCTCTTAAAGAAAATGCAAGACCTACTATGTTGGCCTGTCGTTCAGATACCGGTACTGATTTACTTGGGACATATGTGTAGCCTTAACATAATATTTGTCATCACTGTTATTATTATATTGCGACACCCCTGCTGGGTACAATGCATTACATTCACGAACCTGTGAAAAGTGTCCAACTTCCAGATAAAAACAGATGATGAAAGAGTTCCAGCCGACCCAGACCACAAGCCACAGAGCATACTAAAACAGAAGTATGCAAAGACAGATAGCCAGATGATGAAATCAGTCACCCACTTTAAAGGAATAGTTCCCCTTCAAAATAAAAATTCAGCTATTATTTACACTAAAACTTGTGTGACTTTCTTTCTTCTGCAAAACAAAAAGAAAATATATTGGAAAAATTTGGTAACAGAAAACAATTGGTTTTGTGTCCAAACAATACAAGTCAATGGGGACCAACGGTTTTTGGTTTACAACATTTTCAAAATATATCTTTTTTTGTTTTGCAAAAGAAAATCAGAAATGACAAAGTTTAAAATTACCACAGGGTGCTTAAATTATGAATTTTCATTTTGAATGTGAACTATTCCTTTAACTATGTGGATGACATATTCCATTGATAATATGAGTGCATTCGATTGTAAAAACAATGAGTGCTTTTGTCTCTGGGTCTGTTAACTTTTACATTGTAATAATGTGTATATGCATTGCATACCATCATAACATATCTAGTGCGGACTTGCACAGTTCCAAACACTCCCATAATGACAGCCATGATATGAAGGAAATTGGCAAGGATGGGTGCCCACTGATATCCCAGGAAGTCAAACACCTGCCTCTGCAAAACAGCAACCTATGAACAAAGAAAAATGTAAGAAAAAAATGCCAACATTCAAAACGGCTACATTTCTTGTGAACAAACACAACAGCAAATGTAAAAAAGCAAAGACAATTTAGGGCAAGATAGGGCAAAATAGGACAGAGGGTAATGTGGGGCACCTACGTTCTGATTACAAGCAAGTTTGTATTTCAGCATTTTCTAGCAGTCACAGTTTGTTGGTCTGTAGTCCCAGATGCCCCTAGTTCACCATATAACTATTAACGGTATTACATAGCTAACAGAAAATCTATATCCGTTATAAAAGACATTGATGGGGTTAGCTTAGCCATACATCCCAGATTTATGTTGATAAAGAGTTTGAATGTCAACAGTGCAGACTCGGCAGTAAACTCTCAAGTGCACTTAAAAAAAAAAAACATTAAACCCACTAAGGCCAAAAGCAAATAAATAACACCTCGTGTCTTTCTCTACCATACAGGAGCAATCCCAAAGCGCTCTGCTGCAGCTGTTTCCATGGAAACTGCCAGGAGCCCCAACCCACAGGCCTATGAGAGAAGAGCCCCATCCTCAGGAGACCCCTCATTCACACATACACTCATTTGCATCACACAAACAAAACATCCACAGACCTACATATCTAGGACATGAAGTTTCTCTAAGAAAAAGTTTGCAAGCATCTCTACAGGTCCCCAAAGTAACTGGAACCAGAACATCTTCCCCATCACCAACAAGCCCTTTGGCATCACCCCCTCAAATCAGAACCAAAAAGTCTTGACCTCTCTCTATAGTCTATACATAATGCCTGTACAATTACACGTTTTCACAAAAGACTAGACATGCACTCAACCTCAATGTTCACCAACACGGTCTTACCAGCTGTAGGCAGAAGATGACCACCAGCGTGCACTTCCCGTCGCACCGGCCCATGCTCTCGCGCTTGAGGCACGGTTTGGGCCCCGCGATGCGTCGGGAGAAAGCGAAGTCCCCGGTGAGGTCCAGCTCGCTTCACCGTCTTGCTTCACGATCACGTTCAATACATCAAGAAGCCCACCGGGCCTCGCTCATGCTTCCGTGATGCCTTCAGATCGCCGCTGATCATTTCGGATCTCCGCCGCCGATCCGCTTGAATTGTGTTAATGAAATTGCGTTGTGCAGGTAGAGCCCGAATCCTACCGGATCAGCCACACCTTCATTTCGATACGAAAATAGCATAAAGAACAGATCACGAATGAGAGGGAGCGTGGATAACAGGCACAAATGAGCATCATATGATAAGCATCAGGCGGAGCGCGAGCGTTAGGGCGCGAGGAAAGAAAATAAAGCGAATGAAATCCATAGCGAGCACAAAGCGTGTCTTCATGACTTACCGTGCCGTCCGATATTCGCTTTTTCGATGGTCTCAGACTGACGCTGGGGCTCGACCAACCATCCTTCTGTTCCGGCTCTTTGTCAACATCGGTACCCGGGTGGGTGAGCGGTGGAGAGGGGCTTGTGGGTGTAATCAGACACCCTCGTGCAATTCTGCAACCCGCTCGCGCAACCGCATAGAGACGCTCGCCGACCGTCCGGGACAACATGAGGCGTTACCACACAAAGAAACAGCTGGCAAATTTGGACACTCTTAATGCATGAAATATTCTTACAAGAATATAATTATTCGTTGCATACATACAACACATTTCATTTTGTATTCCATGAATATTTAAAAATAGGTACATATAGGCATTTTACAGACCTGTTCTACTTTAACATGCTAACTGTGCAATTACTAGGTACCAACCCTAAGTATAAGTAGTTAACAATATTTTTCAGTGCAGCCATATGCAACAATCACACGGACACTTACTTCTGAAAAGATGTTTATTAAAAGCATAGAAAATCAGATCTAACATTTTTCTCCAACTGATCATAATTTTTCCAACAAAATATCATTTGCCAATTGAAAATTGCATTTCTCACAACTCAACTTCTCACTCCCATTCAGACGCAGACACACAAACACCACACACACACACACACACACACACACAGTTATTGAATCTCTCCGATGTAAAGGCGCTTATCACTGGATCCGGAAAGCACTGTGAAAGGCAAAAAAATATGGAATTACACAAAGCTAAAGACGGGAAACAGTATGGATGAATCACTTCATATATCACTTAAAATCACCTGCAATGAATAAAAACCACGTTGCTCTTTGCTTGTTTACCATCTTTGTATATCCAAACCAAAAAAAAGCTTTTTGTAATTTGTATGTTTTTACCTATGGGTTCTTCTGGATGAAAAGCCACCTCGTTGACAGATCCAGCATGACCAGGGAGTTTATACAGGATCCTGCGGGATGTTGTGTCCCAAATATACACAAACCTAAAACACAAACACATCATGTTAAATAATAATAATAAAAATAAGACAGTAAAATGCATGAACCATTCAAATGACATATACCTGTCAGCAGAACCTGCAGAAATCTTACTGCCATCAGGAGACCATGAGCATCTGAGAAGATTCTGAACAAACAAAATAAAATGTAAAAAGGATTTGCAATGGTGTTTCATGCATTTTGACTTCTTTACAATGTTAAATGTGCTGGGTTCTCATGATTGACATGGTCTACTTGTCAAAATACAAGTTGGACGTAGTATATCTGTGCTCGATACACTCCCCCAACGTTTCTTACAGGTTTTTTTCGAACATGAAATTCAGTTTTGTAACAACTTTTCTTAGTCCCTTATTGGACAATTCTCCCCTGAAAAGTACACCCACGCATTAACCGTGGAGAGTGGGAGAAAGAGCAGCCCCATCAATGTGCTCCTTCGTTCATTCAGCTGTGTTTGTTCACTGTATTTGGGTGAGAAATGTTATATAAACGGTGGATATAACGCTTGATTTGCACATCGTTTGAAACTGATTGAAGGTGCAGTCCCACCGCTAAAAGACTCCGGTCATGAACGCAATAAGTTTTCAAACCAAGTCATATGTATTGCCCACAGTTCAGCGTCTGTGGCATCTGCTTAATTCTACTCCCCAAAATAAATGAATGTATTATCATCTTTAATAAGTACAACGATTTCACTGTGTGTATAAACTATGAAGAATAAAGCAAGCATATTTTTTTAAGACTCAAAAAAAGTTGAGCTTACCTTCTCAAAGTTATGGACATTTCCCTGAAAGATCTTCACACACCTCTCTTTTGGTGCAAATGGACGGATATCCCAGACACGCACTGCATAAAACATTGAATCAAGATAAATTAACAACAAAGAAACCTACTAGGAAGAAATGATGAGATGCATAACAACTGTGACCGATACAGTTAGCAAAACACATATTTAATATGCATAAATATACACATGTAACATACCGCTGTTGTCCATTGAATTGGAAAGCAAGTAAGACCCATCTGAGCTGAGACTAAGACCTGTAACAGAGTCTCCATGACCCTGCATACTGTAAATCAGTTTGTTTTGCCTCAGGTCCCACACCTACAGCATATAAACATGTAGACATAAATGTATAAGAATGGATTTACGCAAAAAGCCCAGATTCTAGACAATTTAAGGTACATGTGGACACACAGACCTTGATGTCATTGTCTATGCCTCCTGAGATGATCTGGTCGCTGGTGTCATTGAATGTCACACTAAGAACTTGATAGGTGTTCTGAAATGTGTGAACAGAGGCCTTCTTCCTGATGTCCCACAACTACAATAACATACATTAAGAAATTAATACTATGACAATTATTACCAGAATTCAAAGATACAATTCTCAGGTTGAAATCAACAAAGCGTTCAAAGCGATAAGTCACCCAAAATTACAAATTGTGTCATCATTTATTCACCTTCATGTCATTCAAAAACCCTATAAGACTCTTTCTTCTGTGAAACACACCAGAAAATATTTTGAGAAATGTCTCAGTGGTTTCATGTCAAACAATGGATGTCAATTGGGGTCATTGTTAAAATAAATATGTATTCTGCAGAAGAAAGTCATAAAGGTTCACAATGACTGTTACAAAAAACTGTGACGAGTGACTGCAACAACAAAGAAAGATTGATCATTCCTGGCACCACATCTATTTTCAATAAGTTCATATAAAATATTAGAACCATGTTGAAAGTGTCCCAGAAAGGCAGAACAAATAGAGAGAGAGTTAAGGATCTATACTTGAGGAATACATTTAGTATCATATTTACCTTCACAGTTCCATCATCACTGCCTGTGCAGGCCAGCTGTGGGCCGCGCCGTGCGGGAAAACATGAGTTCACGAAGGACGTGTGACCTTTCAGACGCTTCACACGCTCCCCTGTCTCACTGTCCCACACACACACCGTCTTATCTGTACTAGCTGAAAAGAGCAGACTGGAAAAAAACACGTACTCGGTGAAAAAAACATATGCACGAGCAAGTCTACAGTGTCCATGATAATGGCCTGTTTATTTTCCACAAGAACGCACCTTCCATCAGTATTGTAATGAAGCTCCATCACAGCTCCAGTGTGGCCTTTAAGCGTAGCATAATTCTCACAGTCTCCATATACGTTCCATAACACTGCAAGAGTACAAAACAATACTTTGACAGATATACTAGTACACAACTTTACAAAATAACTTTCAATGTATGTTTGTTATAATTGTCACACAAACACAAGCGATGACTCACAGATGAGGCGGTCAAATCCTGAGGATGCTAACGTAGCCCCATTGGGATGAAATTTGCAGCCGTAAACTTCTCCATCATGACCAGAGAGCAACATTATAGGAGCCTGCAGACTGGAGCTTCGTGGGGGCCCCTGCCATACACAAACACAGATACATTTATGTTTTTGCAGGTGGCGTTATAACTACAGGGGTGATGAACCCCCCTATGTATACACGATCCTTTGAATGCAGGTGTGGATATTAGAGGAAGTTCTCATTCAATACGGTACCAATGTCTGGGACCACACAAAGACCCACACGACTTTGGAAAATGAAGAAAGGATTTAAATTTAGATCTTTGTTACCATAGCAGAGAGCTGCTGGGACTGCGCAGCGGCCACCAGCTCGGTTCGTGGTCTCTTCACACCGACCGGAACAACTGCCATGTCCGCAGCGCGCTTCTTCTGTTCGATCATGATTGTAAAAGCACTCAAATGCCGCCAATACTAGAAAGTAGATCAAAAATAATGTATTTTCCTTTCTTATGAATGAGTTTTCAAGCTGCCCACCACCACCAAGCAACACGCTCACCGAAGAAAACACATCCGGCACGCGAAGCTCCTGATTGGTTGGTTCGCTCAAAGCGCGATTTTATTGGTCGCTGCTCAGTCCTTGAACCGGAAGACAATAAGTCACACGACTCACGTTGAACGTAAACGCAGGAGAAACATCAAAGCAAACGTATTTACGTATTTTTCTGATGTATAAAATAATTAAGGGGTTATCGGAAGTTATATTGCAGTACAGGTTTTAGCGGCCAAAATTGTTTAGAGTTGCGAGGGTTGACTCGCGCATTCTGTATGTTTGGTACATTGTTGTCTTAAAGATAAAGTGGACGAGACCTGATACTGTTGGTAAGATGATAAATCTTGACTTATTCACGAATTAGGATGAAGTGTATTGGAAGCACTATTGATGCAATCATTATATGTAGTTGTAAAAGCACAAAATAGTGGATATGTGTTATGCATCAATATGTCGAATTACAGGCAAAACATGTTCTTTACCTTCTGCAGGTGCAATGGCCGATGAGTACATGAGAGAACCAGAAGGATTAGATGGACTACCTCCTTTGTACAGCATCATTAAAGGAGAGGTCAGATTTAAGACGCAATCTAAAATCTTCCATCCAATTCACATGACATCAATAAATAGGCAGAAGTAGCTATTCATTTCTCTCTTGCGGAATCAATTTAACCTCTCGATCTTCTTTATTTAGGTTGCCACTGTAACAGAATATGGAGCTTTTGTTAAGATTCCAGGATACAGGAAACAAGGTAATGTTGGATGGAGTTACAGTGGTGTCTGTGTGCAAATACAATGACAGATTTGACATTGTGTGTGTGATTGCGTTGTCAGGTCTGGTTCATAAGAGTGAGATGTCTGCATGTCGGGTGGAGAAACCGGGTGAAATTGTTGATGTGGGGGAGAATGTCTGGATAAAAGTCATTGGCAGAGAGGTAAATTCAGTAATCATGTATGCAAATACAATAACGACAGCTTTTAAAGGCATACTGTACTTCACAAGTGTAGGTTATAACTATACCTCTGCTTAACGCAGTGATTTATTTTGTCTTTACATTGTACTTGTTTTCTTGATTCCATCAGATGAAAGACGATAAAGTCAAACTCTCTTTCTCTATGAAAGCTGTTAATCAAGGCACTGGGCGAGACTTGGACCCCAACAATGTAATGGCAGAGTAAGTGGTTTTATTGTAGTCACAGAATACTATGTAGTCACAGGTTTGTTGATACTCAAGTCATCTTCAGGCATACTTATACATATTTTCATGCTAATAAATGTTGTCCACAAAGGCAAGATGAACGCAGACGGAGGCAGTTCAGAGATCACATGGGGCAAAGAATAACCCTGGAGGCTGTGCTCAACACCACATGCAAAAAGTGTGGCTGCACAGGTGAGCAATGTAACCTCCTGGCTGTGGCAAACCGACCCAGTTCCAGTGTACCTTAAACACAGAGCGTTCGATAAACTTTTTTTTTTTCTTTTGAACTCAACCCTGTTAATTTAGACAAACAGTCATATAAAAAAGCTTTTTTCATTTATTTGGACGCATTACGGACAAGATACATTTACTGAAATTCTGCATTAGCTTAGGTCAGATCAGATCAAACAGTGTTAAAGGAGTAGTTCACTATAACATTTCATGATAATTCACTCACACGCATGTCATACAAGCCGTCCGTGTTCAATTGTTCTGTCGAAAAACAAATCGAGACTTAAGCGCAATTTTTAGTTCTACACCGTAGCCTACACTGAGACGCGTACCCTACACTGTGATTGGACTGCTTGACCCCCCTCCCTTAAAAAACTCTGCGATAGCATTGGGTTGCTGATGAATAAGGGTGTTGTCTCGCGAAACTATTGGTCATTTTTCAAGAAATGAAACAATTACATCCTTTTTAAACATAAATATATGGCTCGCACTTCCGCGAAGTGCCTCCGTGCAGTGCTGTAGTCCGGACTCAAGACATTTTTCTCTAGTCTGAGACTTGTCTTGGACTCATTCCATCTGCACTCAATGATTGTTTTTCTCCTTCCAAACAAAACCATTGAATGAAGCATCCTTGTGGTGAAAATGGGTTATCCTTGACTCGAGGAAGAGAGCTGCTTGTGCTCATCAGTTCACTCTTTATCAGTCATTCATTCATTATACATGCCTCATTCATTCATTCATCCATTCATTCATTCATCCTTTACAGCAGTTCAGTTCAGTGTACTGTTGGAGTAACTGAAAACCTCTGGGGTATTGGTTTATTTCAAGTTGAAATGACTGTCATGCATGTCAGAAAGCGAGTAACTGGAGTCATTTGTGCTTACTGGAGATGCGGTCACCGATGCAGTTCACCGATTTGGTGAACTGGTTCGACCGCTTCACTAAAAAAAACGGTTCAAAAGCATGACTCATTGGCAACCAAACATCACTTAGGCATCAATCATTTTTATTTTCTATTTAATATAAGTAAATGCTCAATCTGTTAACGCATGTGTCTGCAGAGAAACTCAAGCTTCTCCACTGTGGAACAGATAAAGCCATGTTTTAAAGGTTGCTAAGCAGTCAAGATTTTTGAAGTGCTTTGTATTTCGGTGTGGATAATTTTGATATCGTGATGAATTATGATATTGAATATTTTCAGTCTTTAAAACTTTATTTAGAAGCAGACAACGCTTTTCTCCCATCTTAGTGTCAGTTTGGTGATGAGGTCTGTTTATGCATTCATGTATGATTTCCTAGATAGCAAGTGTGCAGCTGAGAACCATTGAATCATACTACATGAAAATTAACACACGGATGGTGTGTATGACATGTGGGGGAGTGAATTTTTATGTTAAGATTGTCATTTTAAAACTTCTCCTTTAACGCCAGTTCAGTTATTTCAGTCACAAAGTGAATACTAGCATCTAGTAATGTTTAGGATCACCTTCAGAGCTAATGCCTGGCCAACACTTCCACAATGTCTTTATTTACAGACTCGTACCTTTAATCCCTGAACACCTGTTATGACAAAGTGTAATTTATAAATATTGACGCATATGTCTGTTTGCATGGAAGGTCACTTTGCCAAGGACTGCTTCTCAAAGCCTGGACTGCAATACAGTTTAGTGCCAGAAGAGGAAGAAGAGGAGGTGCCGCCATCTGCTCAGAACACCCAATCCCAGCCACAAAAACGTAAAAAGGTACAGACACACCCCTCAGAGACCAATCGCTGGCCGGTATCACACAAGTATTGTGACATGTTGCTTTTATTTGTCAATCAGCCCCATTATATTTTAGCTAACTGTAGCCATTATTCACTGGTCTACTCATGGCACACTTTATTTTCCTGCAGGAAAAAAAGGCAAAGAAAGAAAAGAAGAAAAAGAAGGAAAGAAAGCGAGAAAGCTCTTCATCTGACAGCAGCGGCGATGATGCCAAGAAACCACGGCATTCTCACACACATTCAGAGAAGAAAAAACACAAGAAGCACAAACACAAAACAAAATGATATTATATGTTCAACCAGCAAATTACTCATGCATGTGTTCATTCGATGTACAGGTATGAGATGTACAGGTGTGTGTAGCTGATAGCAACTTTAATTCATTTTGTGTTTATATCAATATTAAACTAATGAATTTTAAATTCATATCTAGTTTGTTTTTGCAAGAGTTTAAAAGGGTTAGTTACTCTGGAACCATGAGGGACCCTTTACCCAGAAACACACTAGACACGAGACACCAATAACCTCGATTTAGAATACAGTCACAGCATACACTGGAACATGCTTAAATTAGAACATTCACACGGAACACACTCCAACATAAAAGTAACAGTGTGCCAGCGTCCTTGGGACTCTGTAGGATTACACAATACAGGTCACAGCACTGGAGCACCTCATGGAAATGTTGACATTAAAGTGCACACGGTTGATTTGGAGCAAATGTCACATTTATTGCAGAACAAAGATGTAGATGTTAACACTGTAGTGGCATATCACACACCCAAGAAAAGCAACCATTAAGACATCTGGAGGTACGAAGTTGGAATTTTATTCTTTCAGGAACGGTGCAAAAGAAAGGGACGAAAACCGTTGGAAATGTACATAACTGTTGACAATATGCTGTCA
Source organism: Triplophysa dalaica (assembly GCF_015846415.1). NCBI lineage: Eukaryota > Metazoa > Chordata > Actinopteri > Cypriniformes > Nemacheilidae > Triplophysa > Triplophysa dalaica. The sequence goes on along the minus strand of NC_079566.1, from coordinate 7,031,717 downwards.
GGGATAGAGGACAGGTTGTAACAGAAGTTTCCCTTTATTCTCCCTTCACATAGTGTCGAGTGGAGACGATGTCGCCCATTGTCAGTGTCTGTTAGGGGAAAGAGAGAGAATGATGTACATTCTTGGACAGAATACACCCACATGCATGCAAATAGTATATCAATAAAAAGGCAGAAGTAGTTATTCAGCAAAGCTTTGCTACCGCTGACTCTACATTAAACACACAAACGATACTGACCAATGTGAGATTGTTGCCACTGATTTCACGGACCAGGGTTGTCTCTTTATCTTCCCATTTCTGAACATGAACCAACTTCTCCCCATCCAGTGTTAGTTTTGACTGAAGAATGCACACACAGGGTAAAGACACAATTAGAAACAGTTTTTCCATTGTTAACTCATTTATATTCCTGTTACACACATCAATGACAAGTGTTGTTTCTTTGTCTACACTGACCTAATGAATGTCACAGGATATCAACCACCTTAAAAGAACCCATTGTTTACTACAGACAAACCGTCTTGTGTTATCAGACATGAGCTTAACCATCTTGCATCCAATTCACATGACTGGCTGGTAAACCACGTTAAATTAATGCTAACGTGTCATTCCTGAAACAAGCACAGGAACCGAAACTTCGAGTTTACCTTGACTTTACGGTCATCTGCAGTGGTCTCATCGAACTCCACTCCCAGTTTGAAATTGATTTCTGTGGATTTGAAAGTGCTGACGGTCTTAAGCGTAATGATGTCGGCGTCCATGGAAATAATTGTCGTGGGTTTGGTCATACTGCCAACCTGACGTGTGGCAAAGCCCACGCCTGAAACAAATACAATTATAAGAAAATGCATACAAACGCAGAGTGAGTGCATTTAATATCAAGTACCAATTTAATCTGTATATGTACAATGTGGACAAAGTGTTTGCACAATTTTTTTAATTTGTTTAAACCATAGGGGACCACACCTATAAGCATTTCCTTGTTAGTGAAAAAACTAAGGAAAAAGCATCCTGATGCCTAAGGGCAATACAATAATAATTAAACAAAGACTGCATATATTTGCAATTGCTGGTCATAAATGAACAACTGCACACAACTAAAGTCTGGAACGGTCAAAATGGTCAATCAATGAGCAAACAGACAGCTTGGGGAGAATGCAGCTATTAGTATCGATTTGTACAGTACAAAATACTATGTGAAAGTAACCTTTAAATGGATATATAGTCAGACTACTTTGACCCTATATAAAGAAAAGAAAATCTGTGTTCAGTATCTGTGTGATTAGTGCAGTTTACCCAAAAATGGCAATTCTTTCATTATTTACCCACAATTATGTCAATCCAAACCTGTATGACTTTTTCTTGCCCACAACACAAAATATGATATTTTAAAGAACGTTGGTAACCAAACAACATAGGCCCCCATTGACTTAGTGTGGACATAAAATCCCCAAAACATTTCTCAAAATATCTTATTTTGTGTTCCACGGATCAATAACAAATTTGTTTATTGTTAATATCGTTTTAAATATCTTTCTTTTGTTTAAAAAAGTTGAACTAATCTAGTCTTCCCCTCCCCCCCACCTCATTTTCTTTCTTCCAGCCACAATGCTGTACATTGATTTATCTAACAGCCTCCCTCCCACATCTTCCTCTCCTAAACTACAGCTCACTCAGCAACGCTCTGTTATTCACGAAATATCATCCGACGAAATCAGCTTTATAAAGATGGCCGACAAGCAAATCACATACATTTTTACATTTTAATGGACAAAACGAATTGGGAAACCTTACAAAGACATTTGATTGACCAAATGCATCGAGTGCCATAATGAATGAAATGTTTCTCAAAAAATTCTGCAGCAAGATAAAAGGTTATATTTTAAAAATTTGATTGCTCAGCTTCATAATCACATGTGGTTGTGGCATTAGTCAGACATGCGTGTGAGGAGAGCACATGGGTTTGAGTGTGTGGGCACATTTGAGGCTACTTCGCACAAAAGATCTTGCACCACATGCACTCCATCTTAAACACACCCATGCAGACCCACACCCATGCAGACACACACATGCACCTTGCACAATGAATGTTTTCCTTGGAATACACAGTTTCCCACAAGGCGCAACATATATTTATTATAAACAAACCCAATTTACATGTGTTTACTTGCATCAAAGGCACACCCCACATTCAGCCATCAGGTATTCACACATGCAAGACTACTCACCGATGGCTTTCATGTACTCATCGAAATTCTTGCTGTCCTTTAAGTTCCATGTGCCAACGAAAGCCTCGACCATCTTGAAAGCTGAGTGAGGGAACAGTAGCAAAACCAATGAGCCGGAGAAAGAAAGTGTGAGAGAGTGTAAGACAGCACCACTAGGCTTCTACGATCTTACTGGCTGATTTATAACTGCTGTTTGTGATGTCATCCCTATAAGCTTGGGGGGGAGGAGAGGGGAGGAGCAAAACCTCAAGAGAAGAAGAGAGATGAAAGACAGGCGATGGAGGGGTGAGATGGGTGAATTTTAAATCAGTTTAGAATGACAACGTGAAAAAAGACAAACATGTTAAAGCTGTCTGAACAGAGATTAAATTGTAAAAAGTAATGCATGAAATTAAAATAAAAAGGCAATATCATACTTTTTATCTTTTCCATATGAACTGTTCTGTATTTCAGCGATAAGCGGCAACGGTATAAGTTTTTATGGTATGAACAGTTTGCGAGCGTGGTTTAGTTTATGAGGTTCTGCTTTTTATTTGAAGAAAAATGTGAAGAATTTTATATCTGCTATCTAACATTCTGCCTTCAATCTGCTTTTGTGTAGCACACACACAATGAGTGAGCAAGTGAGAGAGCAAGATAGAGATGGCATGATTGATATGAGGGTCAGGGTCACACAATATTTCTTCGCTCTCTTTCTTTCTTTTACGGACTGCTAAGGACATGACCTTATGTCAGAGGGCTCTTTATTCCCACCCTCTACACCCTCTGCATGTGTGCTTGACTGTTTGCTCAGTAAGAGACAGCAGAGATCTAGCCGTATCAGCTGCTGTTTTATAAAATAATCACCACAAGTAACACTAAACCTTTTCCTCTGCCTTTCCTCGGCCTGTCCTCTGCCAGCCACAAGCATTTGTAAGTGAATGCATCGACTCTCAATTGACGAATTGCACACTGTTTGAGCAGAAAGGTCTGAATATCAGGATTTGTCCGCAATACGGTCTGAAGTTGATACTTTTTTAATAGTTTGTGACATTATGAAGATTATTATCAGAGAGCAGCTGTTAGATATGTCAAGAACATTAGACATTTGACGTAAACTGTTTTGTTAGATTAACAATAGCGTTCTGGAAGGAGCCAAAGAATTCACATTGTAGTGAAGAGTTTACTTCCAAAAAGAGATCAATCAAACTGCAGTTGGATTGTTTTGATTTTAGCCATAATAACAAGGAAACACAATAAAACATCATAACATCATAAAAAATGCTATTTTTGAAAATAACAAATTTGTTGATAAACAAAGATCAAGATAAATAATGCACTCTACACTACATCTTTGGATATACTTTAACAGTGTGTAACTCAGAACACGGGGGTTTTAAACGAAGAATTTGTTAAAGGGGTGCTGGAACGGTGTGTCGTGCATTCTAACTTCTTTAAAATATTAAACGTGCTGTCAAAAAAGAATTATTTCTGTGCACGATACACTCCCCCAGCGATCTTACAGGTTTCGGAAAGCTTTTAACTGTTTAACATAAAACTGTTTATTAGACAATTCTCCTGGAAAAGCACGCAGCAGCATGGAGAGCAGGAGAAAGATCATGCGCAGACGTCTATTTCACTTGTGTGCAGGAGAGACAGAGAGAGCATACGTTCACGAAGTTTAGGTGTTTGTTTTGGATGATTTTGGATGATATAATGCCGGATTTGCTTGCGTTTGAAACTGATATATGGAGCCTTCCCAGCGCTTAAAGATGAACCGCATGTGGTGAGAAACTGATGTCTGTTTTTTGTGGCAATGGGTGCACACGTGCCTTAGTTCAGCCTGCCCCTCCCCCCGCACACGCCATATGCTGTATCTATCTTTTATAAATGTGATCAAACTAAATACTCTTCCAAGATACGAAGTATGCAATGCTACTCAAGATTAATATGTGAGTGGCAGAAACCGCGTGTGTTAGGGCTCTTTTATAGTTCACCAAAAACTGAAAATGGGCTATACGAATTCTTTCATAATTTATTCACCCTCAAGTTGTTTTCAACCTGTGTACACTAGGAAAGATATTTGGAAGAACAGTTCTGGGGCACTATAGACTTCCAAAGAACAGCAAAAAGTATTTTGGTAGTCAAGAATGCCTCAGAACTGTTTAGTTTCCCACATTCTTCAAAATATCTTCTTTTGTGTTCAACAGAATTTTACACCATTTTGTAACAACCTTGAGGGTAAGTAAATGATGAAAGAATTTTCATTTTGGGTGAACTATCCCTTTAATGTGCTGTGAAACTAAAAAAAGACGTCACTTACAGTTACCTCTGCAATCCAGAGTTAATCTTGTTAAGTTTGTTCAGAGGAAAAGTTGTTTGTTCTTATCATTCGCCTGAGGGAATATGACATGACAAACACATCATTTAGAACAAGCACCTGTTTGAGCATGTGCAAGTTCAGACACACACCCAAACGTACACGTTCTTATTTTTATTGTAGTAGGTACAAACCCTTATTTTATGCATTCAGTAATTGCACGGAGTTATTTATTTATTGAAATTGACTAACTACATTTACCATGTGGTTTTTATACCACATGATAACTGTACATTCCTCTGATAGTGTATCCTGAAATGATCGTATTCAGACGGCTTGTGCTACTCTACAGATAGCCTCCAGAAATTCTAAAATTTCTATTTCGGTTTTTGGTGAGATACTAAGGAGGTTATTTCTTCTGTATACCCCTGTATGACATTGCAGCACTGCAAGTATTGTTGACTCTTGTGCAATAAACCGCAGCCAGTGTTCCCTATTTGAAAGTCATTTTGGATAACTGCATTTGCAAAACGATTAAATGTAAATGTTCAATTAAACAAGAGGCAAATATTATTTGCACTTCACTGACAGGTTATAGTTCTCTAGAGATCTTCTGCTTCTTTGCCCACTCACTGTAGAAGGTCATTATCAATTGAATCTATACTTTGTGAAATACACCACGCTGCGCCAAAAGATCTGATGATTCAACCTCATGTGTTGTGTAACACAGAGACTCTCTCTCAAAATGATTTACACAGTCACTTTTCACCTTTAAACGCTTGTGGAGATACACACAGTGTGGACCATAACTGTGTCTAACGCAACACAAACGTGTGACTAAACAGGGTATGCAGAGTTTAACATTTCACAAGAACAGGTGCTGGAGAGCGCTAGAGAGAGAGAGAGGACTAGTTTTAGAGAAGGGGTGAAATGTCAGTTCCCATTTAAAATGGCACTCTGTTCCCAAATCACACATTTTATGCAAAAATCACACCCAGTCCAAATTAAACACAATATGCAGGTCACAAATCCAACTTTTGGTCAATACAGCAATTAGGCTACAAATGTATCTGTTTGACATCTGTAAGATTCAGAGTCCCGACACCCTCACCGCTTTACTCACACCGCCCTCTAATGGATATGCGGATGCAACTCGGTTACCCAAATACAGCTGCGCGCACGCATGCACACACCAATGGCCAGCACAGGCAGGCAGCCCATAAAACAGCAAACACAGACACAATATAGCACTGCTGTGTTAACAGTAACCATGACAATGCAGCAATACTGTGAGACGTGCAAAGACAGTGAAATATCCTTAGAAGTTTAGATGAAAGATGTCTTATATCAAGGCAGGATAAGATAAATGTGTGCAGCACGAGTGGAACAGCAACGTAAACAGACACGGCGATGACCGTGGGAGAAAATAAAGAGATCTCAACAGCTGATTAACTTTTTCAATTGAATTTCTTATTGAATTAACTGGTATTGCGCATCTAACGTTATACCAAATTCAATGGAAAAAGAAACGGCTAAAAATACTAAACCACTATAAGCACATGACTCACTCGAAAACAGCCATAAAAACTTGAGCATAATCTAATAATAGTTTGAAGTAGGCTACAAGAGCAGAAAATAACAAACACATTAAAGCTTAATGAAAAGAAAACAGTAACAGATCCAAAACATCCTTCAGGTTAAGTAAACGGAATTTACTTAATGGGATATTAAAGACAAAATATTTTTGTGTTGTTTATCTTATCGTCTCCCCTTCCCCCTCTTCTCTAGCTATGCCTGTGTGTGTGTTCTTCAGCTCTCTGCATTTAAAGAGGTGAGGGTTACCGGGGAGACGCGCTTGCAGCAGGATGCGCGGTATCCGGTAACGCGCCTGCAACCTTTCCAAAGATGCCGCTTCACGATATCCCCACGTTACCTCGAGTCTGATACAGCTTACTCAGATTGAGTAATGACCTGCTTTTTATTATGCGAGATGCTGTCCGGTGCGAACTTTAAATTCACAGCGAAGCAGTGTAAACTTTCACGATTCCTCCAGGACATGGGCACGTCGATGACGACGCGCACGCTGATTTAAACACTTTTTACTGTTTTGTAAACCTGTCGGACATCTAGAAGACAGAATGGCCACTGAAGCATCCTCATTGGGTTATTATAACCACATAATTCATATTAATACTACAAGACCTGTACGAGAATGACGCCGTTGTGGAATCAGCGAACGGGGCGAGAAGCACCGAGACCCAGATGGGGACTGACAGGTGAGAATAAAATGAAAGTTTAGGCTATACATTTAACGAAAGGGGCCACAGAGATTAGAAATGTAAAGTTAATTCAATTGTATTATTAAGATTACCTTTTACATGTTATATTCAAATGTAAATAATATAGCAATGGCAACATAAACTCTTATTTTTCTAATATATTAATTCTTGTTTTCAAAGACTTTTTTATATAAGTGTACTTTTTAACTTAATTGTGTAACATTCTTTGGAAACAAATGTTTGCCTCAAAACCCTTGCAAAAACAATAGCAAGAAATTCATAGTGTTGACCTATGCATCTTGGTGCGGAGTTTCAATTTAAAACCAGATTATAAAGAACCACTTGCAAGTGTGAACAGAAATAAAAATTAATTGATTGACCAAAAAACATAAATAAGAAAAACATTATAAGAAAGAAAGAAAAAAGAAACAAAAGCAAGCTGCGTCCTAAGTAAAATGATCTGGCACGGTCAGATTTGATCCTTTTCCGTTACCCCTGGAGCATGAGATGCAATTTGAGAATCTGCATGTCTCAGCATTGCTCCTCAATACACACCTGCTCTTAATTATTAATGTTGTGCCACTTCCTATTTAATTTGCTCGTATAGGCTTTTTGGGTTATCTGACCGAGCGATTCTGTGCTGTACTCTTGAATAACGAAGCATATTTTCTGACATACTGCTGCAGTTCAAATATAACAAATGGTAACATAATGCTTTTTTATAATTACAGTACAATTCAGTTTGTCAGAGCAATATTTATGTTTGTTTATGTTTTCCAGATCAAAGGATTAAACTCCCTAAATGCCCAAACGCTGCCCCTCTGCAATCCCTGCCCACTTACGCGCCCAGATCAAGATCCCGTAGGGTACCCACAGACTACGGGAATTTAGAAAGCTCCGTGATTGGGGCGAGTCACTGGGGGGAACCTGGAGTTCCCAGAGCGAGTGGCTACCACGCCCGGCATGCGGAAGCGAGCCCAGTGCGGCCACGAATCGTCACCGTGGTAAGGCCCAGTGGAAAAGAGAGCCTGCGCAAGATCTCACTACTGTTAAACCGTCGTGCTGTGCAGACGTTTGAGCAGTTAATGGCCGATGTCTCCGAGGCACTTGGTTTCCCCTGCTGGAACAATGCTCGTATTCGACGCCTATTCAGTCCAGCCGGCCGCGAGATCCACAGCATTGCTGACTTCTTCCGTGTCGACAACGCCTTTCTGGCTTTTGGGATCAGCCGCCCATTGCTTGATGAGATACATGTCGCGCTGAATGAGTTATATCCTGAAAACCTTGGCTACTGTGAGAACCTGCTGAGGATCTGGGAGCGTATGCTGAGACCAAAGCCCACTAAAGCAGACAGTGGTTTCCATGATGATGACCCCGAGGCATCTTACCTGCTGCATGTGACCAAAAGGTGATCCAACCAATTGCCAACAACCTGCAGCCTGTTGGAGGAAAAGGAAGGCAAAGAGAAAAGGTGAAAAAAGAAAGACAGAAAAAAGAAAGAGAGTTGTGGATGAGGAAAGGTGACCTGCTGAAAGACGACAAGAAGGAGACAAAAAAAGAGCAAAGAAAGACAGAACCTGTTTATTGCAAGAGCTGTCGAGGATGTGGTCCTCCAATTCCCCAAATCAGAACCAAGCCACATTCTCAAGCGAACAGGCCAAATAACCAGAGCGAAACAAATACGACTTCCGAAAAAACACCACACAGATCACCAGAAGTAGACGAGAATGTGGCCAATCCTAACTCTACCCCCACTGTTCATCAAAATCAGCATAACGCTCTCATTATGGAGACGATATTTGAGAGACCAACTCAACTAGAAACAATATCACAGAAAAACCTGAAGGGTAATCTACCACCTGACGGTGCTGAAGTTTCATTAGAAGACATTGAGCGCTCATACGAAATCGGCCGTGTGGTAGGAGATGGGAACTTTGCAGTGGTGAGGGAATGCAGAGTACGTGGCGTATCTGAAACCTTTGCCATGAAGATCGTGGACAACGCTAAACTGCAGGGCCGCAGTCACATGATCCAGAACGAGATCGCTCTGCTACGTAGCCTAAAACACCCCCGACTTATCCAGCTCTTTCGTTCGCATCACACAGACACCCATGTGTACCTGCTGATGGAGCTGGTAACAGGTGGAGACCTGTTTGATCTGTTGATCTCTCAGAGCGGCAGGTTTAATGAGCCAAGTGCTGCTTGCATGATTAGAGACATAAGTCAGGCTTTGGAATACATCCACAACAAGAGCATTGCGCACCGAGACATCAAACCTGAAAACCTACTGGTAAATACAAATTTATAGTATTGTATTGTAAGTTTCTATTATCTCAATTAAATCTTAAAGGAAGAGATATTTGGAAGAATGCTTGTAACCAAACAGTTCTTGACTATCATAATAGCTTAATAAATGTCTTTATTTTGTTGAACAAAAAATACGATATTTTAAAAAAGAGACAGTATGAAAGCAAACACAACTCTGGGGCACTTTTGACTACCATTGTAATTGTTACTACTATGGAAGTCAATGGTGGTCAAGAATTGTTACAAGCATTCTTGCAAATACATTTCTGTGTTCATCAGAACAAAGAAATGAATGCAGATTTGGAACTCGACGGTGAGTAAATGATGACAGAATTTTTATTTTAACTGTCCCTTGTACAATGAACTATTAGTGGTTTGTGATTTATCATTAGAGACTTTTACTATAGTTTTATGTAGTTTAACATTTATATGTAAATGTTGTTGTCCGATTTCTATTGTGCCATTTAAAAAGGACATTTTTGAAAGCGTTTTACCTATTTGTCTGATACTTCTTTTGTAAGACTTAAAAAATAACCTTGTCTACAACAAATTGCTTTTGTGCTTTTATACACTTTTGTATTAAAAACATGCATTTAAAAAAGTGAATTATACTCTAAATAACTTGTTCAGGTTCAGCGCAATGGCAGTGGAGGTGTGAATCTGAAACTGGCTGATTTTGGACTAGCCATGGTGATAACAGAACCGGTGTTCACAGTTTGTGGCACACCCACATATGTTGCTCCGGAGATACTTGCTGAGACAGGTAAAATCCTCTGGTGTAACCGATTTCTAAAACTAGTTGGACACATCAAATCTGAGCTTCAAGTTTCCAAATTCAGATGAATTGTATATAGTACATAAATTGCTCTCAGATATTTCCAGTGTCATGCAATGTGTATGTGTGAATAGGTTACGGTGTTGCAGTAGATATCTGGGCGATGGGTGTTATCCTGTTTGTGCTCCTGAGTGGCTTTCCTCCATTCCGCAGTGCAGATCGTAATCAAGAGGAGCTCTTTCGTCTCATCCAGAGAGGAGATGTCCACTTTCTGTCCCCTTACTGGGACAATGTGTCTGAGGGTGAGATATTTGATGACCTACAAATAAAGAAATTTAAGGATTCGGTCGTCCAAAATAACAATTTTGTCATTGTGAACTTGCTTATTTTTATTCGTTTTTTTAAAGCACACAAGTCAAATGTATTAGGAACAGGCAAATATATATTAAATGAAGTCATCTCTTTGTGTCTCGGTGTGTCTCAGGTGCCAAAGCTCTAGTCAGAGCTCTGCTGGAGGTGGACCTAAAAAGGCGTTTGACAGCTAGTCAAACTCTGCAGCATCACTGGCTTCAACATGCAACAGCAGAGAAAGACCATAAGGTGGCGACAAAAGCCACTGACGGAACAACTGAGAAGAACAACCACCAGAAACTAAATGGCAAAACTATAGAGAATGCACAAAAACAAGAAATATCATCAGAAGATTCTCATGCATCACAAATCAATGAGTACAAACTAAATAAATACGAACCAGATATTAAAGAACATAAAGACAAGCAGACGCAGCAAAGTCACAAAATTACCAGTGACCGACAACATAAATCTAATACAGAAGACGCAACCTCAAACAAGCTACATAGCACAGATCAGAACAAACCTAAGAGACCAGCAGAGAGAGAAAACTTAGACTCAAAACAAGAGTGACCTGCTAAATAATGAGTGAGCCAGAGAAATGACCTGCTGAGCAATGACAGAAAGAAGGTCACTGAAGAGTGAAGAAGCCATCATAAAACCAATGACGTATGACAAGACTACAGTACAATATATGATATATAAATGTTTAAGTGCAGGGAATTTAGTGATTAAAGAAGAACAGTAATAATTACTTTAAAAGAAACAAACAGCTTAACACAAAACAAATGAAATGATGTAGTTTCCTTATATTCTCTAATCTACACAAAAACTAAGAGCACTGATCAGAGTGTGAAAACTGTGTGTGTTAAATGTACATCTAATGTAAATGTAAGTGCACTGTTTTTCACAAGGCATGTCAGGTTTCAGATGAAGTACCTGCTATCAACGTGTGTTGTTTAAGAAACAAATATTTTTTATCTTGCAGGTCTATAAATAATTTAGCTGTATTGTATTGTTTAGCTTTGTTTTAATTGAAAGGTAGTAAGAACGAGTTTCTTATTCTAGGAAGAATTTAAAATGTTTTTGTCAATTTCAGCATCTGTAGCTTGAGTGCCAATTTGCGTGTCAGTTGGCCAGCCATTTTTGTTATAGTATGGTAGACTAGCTAGAAAGAATCTAACAGTATTTAATAGGAATTGTCTTCCTGTGTCTCACATTACATGTGCTGTAACTATATTGTGTATTTAATAAAATGGTTTCGGTTTATTTAATATCTAGTCTGTTTGTTAAATATGTACATCTGTAAAAACTGCGACAACAATTGGTCAAATCTCTATTTCAATGTACTTGAAATGACTCAAGCTTCATTATCTAATGCCATTATTACGTTTGTACAAAATGAATATGAGTATTATAGTATCTTGCCCAGTGATCTGCAAACCTCACACACACACTTTCCCATCCCCCATGTTACTTACACTGCAGAAACAGTCAAGCAGGCAAGCTAGACTGACAGCTGTTTTGCCCAAACTAGTCCATCAAGTTATTTCATTTGGTTAAGGTCATTCCTCCACCCCCCAGGGTTTCACCTTTGTTTCTGTGAAGAAGAAAAAACACATGACACTTAACCAATTATATTTTAATTAATAACAATTAAGATAGTTAAATCTGTGTTACATTTAGACTCAAACAACTGCTTGTTAAATCTTAATAATTAATTCAGATTTTCCATTCACTGCAAGTACAGTTATTTACACAAATGACGCTGCAGGATGACGTTGCCATTTTGTCGCATTTCAGGGGTGTTGGGGGCTTTTGCCTAGACGTCAACCTTTTTCAATTTAATGCTTTATTTGGCATAACACAAACATGGCACGATACAATTAAAAACAAATCTACTCACGAAATCGAGCAACACAAACTTTTCGATAGCTTTATCTTAAGAAGCGTTCCGCTACACAACGCTGCTACGCATGCGCGTCGCACAGCTCTTTAAATACCCCCAGTCATCTGATGAGGCGCAACATTTGCTGCAGCCAATCAGGTAGCGCGTAAGAGACGGGCAGAGCGGCCATCTCTGATACTGGCAGAAAAGTCACATTCTACCAAACAACGAATGACAGTATTGGCTTGCGCTTCACCCCGCTCTGAGTATCCTGTGCCCGGATAGGCAGAATCAGAAAGGGACGAGCGGGCAGGAGGAGAGGAGGAGGTAGACAGGAAAAAACAAAGATGGCAGTGTAGATTGAGGGGGTCTATCGAAGAGACTCTGCATCAAACTGATCACTGTAAGGCTTTCTGGCGAATCCGGATCGCGTCGGAGTGGATCGGTTTTGTTCGGAATACGGACCGGAGCCAAGGAGCCCACTCGGGTCGCAAAGCGTCGCCGTGTGCGTGCTGTCACAGCGGATAACGGCAAACAACAGCCTGTTGTTTTGTCGAGGCATAGGAAAGCTGTTTTCTCTCGTTAGAGACTGAGAGCTGAAGCCAACCCGAGATCAATCCAGAAATCTCAAGAGCTTTATGTAGGGCAAACTGCAGTAAAACACAGATGACAATAATTGTCCTGCCCCGTAATCTTTTATCATTATAAACCCCATAATAATCTGGGTCTTGTTATCAAGGGATTGTTTACTACTGAATGCATTGTTGGCAGTCCAGATACACCATTGTCACAGACCAAATAGCTCGGGGGAAAACCTGGAAATTTCACACTGACAGTCAGCGAATCCTGTGCTAGACCAGCCCGAATATCCTGACTCGTTTTGGACCGGACTTGGATGTCTTCGATGGATGATAGGATGGAATTAGGCGTCGCGGCCGCTCCGGGCTCCTCGTCCTCGGGTCTGAGCGTCGGTCCTGTGGGGGGGGCCCTGGATGCGGGTCCTGGCAGCGCCGGACTGGTAGGTATTCAGGAGGAGCCTGTCGTGCGGAGAGACGTTTCTGGTTCCGAGGCCGACCCGGACGCACCGCCCAAGAAGCGCGTGAGACACCAGGAGGGAGAAGCGGGGAAGCTCGAGGAGCGGCTGTACTCTGTACTGTGCTGCACTGTGTGTCTGGACCTGCCTAAAGCTTCTGTGTACCAGGTAAAAAAATGTCATTATAGAGTTTGATGTAAATGTATATACAGAGTTCAATTGTGCAGGGCTTTGTCTCATCGGTGTGGCCCAAATGTCGCATTATCGTTTCACACCCACTATTGAAAATGACGTTTAACATTTTAATATTAAATATGTTCAGAATGATATTTTGGGAGTTAAGCTTATTTTTGTGTGTGCTTATTGTTCTTTTGTCTGTTTTTTTTTACACAATATCTGTCACTCACACTGCAGTTGACTAATAAAATGATGCTTTAACACACTTACATAACACATGAAAGTAGTTTTTGTCTGTTTTTTTACTTTTGAAGAGCTGGTTATATGTGTGTTTTTAAGTTTAAGGTGTTACAAACATGCTTTCGATAATACTGACCTGAGCAGCTGTTTTTTGCTTTCAAAGGCAAACATGACAATCAAGGTGGTCACATGTTCTGTTTAACCCAATCATTGCTGCTCACCCCTCCCCCAAATATGTGGCCCTTATAATACCTCTGGAGCCACAACCTACAAAACAGCTGTAAAGAAAATTCTTTTTACGTTTTCAGACACTTTGTTCCTAACATAAGTAGTTTAAGTCAGCCTCATCTTTTAGACATTTAATTCTTTATTATTAACTTTTAAGTGTATGACTTTTAGATGTTATGACTCCTCAAATGACAGGTCTGCATTGAAACCAGAGAGAAACAGTAAAGATGCCACAGAGCATGAAAATGACATTCAGACATTTTGTGTGTTTATTTTCTTGCGTTTCCCCCCCAAGTAAACACGGCTGTCATCTCACTAACCTTTAAAGTAGCATTCATGTGATTTATGCATAATGTGTCGCACCACATCAGAGCTAAAAGGCTGCAGTGTAATCCATTACTGAATCATGGGATGAAACTCATAAACAAAATATGTATCTTAAAACAAAACAAGCAAGTTAGGAAGAACTAAATCAAACAGCAGTTTACCTCCTGTCATATAGATCAGCTGGTGAACTAGTTAAAAATAATTCATTTAAACTTTCAAGTTAAAGTTAAGCTTAAACCCTGTCCAGGAAACCGCCCCATAATCGGTGTAAATCATTGTTTTTAATAGCTCATAATGATTTAGACCATAAAGTTTATGATTATACTGAAAAAATGTATGTACTTTACCTGTCATGACTGGCATATACATTTATTTATACACATGGCTTATTTTGCTATTTTAGATTCCCATTTACATTTAAGCATTTAGCAGATGCTTTAATCCAAAGCGATTTACAAGAATGAGGAAAAAAGGAAGCAATATATATCATAGTGAGGCAATAATAGTTGAAGTGTCATACCAGGTTTCAGAAGATTTATGGTGCAGCCTAAACTTAAATGTGTTATTTCCTTCAGTTGACTTACAAAGAATGACATTACAATGCCATTTTATAGACATTTGGTTGTTTTTCACTGAGTGTGATTTATTTTCATCATTACCTTTTTTGGCTTTTTCATTACCCCATCCTGACTAAGCAGCCCAAGTTTCTGACTTGGCAGGACTTGCTTTAACATGCTTTGCAGGATGCTTTCATTGTACTTCTCCAAACATAAAATTGTGATTTCTTTTACTATGGCTACTTTAATAGTGTCACTTTAAACTCAGACGTTACCTTAAAATGAAGGTTACAGTCATGTCTTTCATGAAACTACTCCTCAAAATCACTTGGGTTAAATGGGGAACTTCTATCCCGAGTTCTATAGCCAGAACAATACATATTCTCAGAGAGATTCTTTCGCTTTAAGGTCCAGTGTATGCAATTTCGTGGCATCTAGCGGAGATGTTGCAAATTGCAACCAACGGGTCACTCAACCCCTCAATATGATGGCTGACACAGCACCAACGTGTCTTCACGTTTTCGCTTCTTTGCCAAAGGTTGAAACATATTTACGAAACGTGCTTTGTAGAACAGTCTGTTTGGGGCTACTCTAGAAACAACATGGCCACTTCCGTGCAAGGGGACCCGCGTTGTATGTAGACAGATATAGCATTTTGCTCACCATAAAAAGCCTGTGAAATGGTTTCAACCTTGCTCTCTGTGCTGTGAACTGAAGGTGTGTGCTCTCATTTCACAGTGTACAAACGGGCACCTGATGTGCGCAGGCTGTTTTATCCACCTGCTTGCTGACGCACGTCTCAAAGAAGAACAGGCCACGTGTCCTAACTGCCGCTGTGAGATCAGTAAGAGTCTGTGTTGCAGGAACCTGGCGGTGGAGAAAGCCGTGAGTGAACTGCCATCCGATTGCAGCTACTGCCTCAAACAGTTCCCTCGATCCGGCCTGGATCGCCATCAGACGGAAGAGTGCCAGGACAGGTACCGCTACACCAAAATACAAAAGAAACACAAGATTGAGTCAAATTCACTTAAACAAAAAACATGCGCTTTATTTCTAACCACACACTTTTCCATTGTAAACATGCCTCCTAAAAACCTAATCTATTAAAGTTTGTTTTATGATAAAATGTCAGCGTTGTGTACCTGGTGTAGTCAGTATTGCACTATTACAGAATTTTGCTTTGATGAGAAGCTTGTGTACTATTTCTTGTGATAATGAGACACAAGAAGGGATTGTGCACTGCAAATTGTGTTTTCGATGTTTGCCTCTGCTCTTGTTAATCGAGTGCATGCAGTGCATGCAAATAAACAAAATCAATAGTACAATTCATTCGTAGTAAATCCCCCAAATCTATTTCTAATCTAGTGACAAGTTGCTAGATTTACAGAAATTATATATGCTATACCATATCTAGATGATGGTGTTTGGTCAGTCATTTTCTTTCAATACGTCTTATTTGTTCTGGAAATAGAGTGACACAATGTAAGTACAAGCGGATTGGCTGCCCATGGCAGGGGCCTTTCCATGAGCTCAGCGCTCATGAGGCAGAGTGTTCCCACCCATCCAAGACTGGTATGGAGTTGATGGGTATATTGGACGAGATGGACCAGAGCCATCGCAGAGAGCTACAGCTCTACAACAGCATCTTTAGCCTGCTCTCCTTTGAGAAGATCGGCTTTACAGGTACACAAATAGATAGAAAAGCATGAATAAGTTAGTCATGAAAATATTTGAAGCCTTATGTGTAAGGTGTCAGTCAGAAGCCACTCCCTCTCATGAATATTGCGGAAACTCTTGCCCATTCTTTCTACACACATGGATTCGTTGTGACTACCAGTTGAACAACCGGTTGAAAACATACACAACAAGTATATAGAATGTGAGAATCTGCCCACCTGATAGGTGAAAAAGTTGAATACTATCAACAACTCTCATATGTTTAACTCCAGAGGTGCAGTTCCGGCCGTACCGCACCGATGACTTCATCACGCGGCTGTACTACGAGACGCCTCGCTTTACAGTGCTCAACCAAACCTGGGTTCTTAAGGCGCGTGTCAACGACTCCGAACGCAACCCCAACCTCTCCTGCAAGCGCACGCTGTCCTTCCAGCTTATTCTGAAGAGCAAAGTGAACTCTGCCCTGGAGTGCTCCTTCCTGCTGCTGAAAGGGCCATACGACGACGTGAAAATCAAACCCGTCATCCAGCACCACGTCTTCTCCAACGACGCCAACGAAACCGAGTACGCCCTGCTGCCCATCAGCGACAGCGTAGAGTGCAACAAGCTGCTGGCTGCCAAAAACATCAACCTCCGCCTTTTCATCTTTCAGATCCAGAAATAGAGGCGTGAGATGACGGGACGGAAGAAGCACATGGGAGAAGTGATTGGGAAGGCAAGCACCACTGAACCACAGATACCTCTAAAGGAGAAGGATACAAATATGGCCCATCAGAACTGCATTGTTTGTTTGTGTGCGAGTGTGTGTTTTTGCGGGTAAGCGTACAGACCCGAAAATCTGCCTTTTTCATCAACAAACCCACCCTATACTCTTGATGGCGGAGCAGGACAGGCCCGAATGGACAGGACAAAAGAGTCATTGACTGTGTTTGTGTGTGTTTCCTTGAGCCTGTTTGTGAGGATGCAAGTCATTTCAGACTGATCTTATATTTTGTTTGATTGATTGAATGGGGGAGTGTGGTTGGGACAAAAGGTAAATGCAGAGGTGTCAGAGGTGTAATGCAACCTATCATGCAGGCAATGTTAAACTGTGTTTGTGTGTATGTCCCGCTCGAAACCGTTCTCAAAGCTTCTCCACACAGACACTGCAGCACAGAGGCTGCAACTGCTTTAAGTGTATTTTTGAATGTGAAGGTAGCCATTTTCATTGGTGAAACAGTAACAGTTAGGCTGGATAAAATGTCTGCCAATCCCAGAAGATGCGATTTTGCATGGTTTTAGTTTTACTTTTTATGTGCACTTTGAAATGCACACTTTTAGTTGAGTAGCAATCGTAAACCTGTAATCTTAACTTAAGTTTGACTTTATTAACACGTTTATTTAAGAATCTGTGAACTTTGCCTTTATTCCTTCTGTGAATAGTCATCATCATTAACAAAGGCCATGTGTTCTCTTCAGGCCCCCAGTTTGTCAGCACAGTTGCACCGCGTCTGCATCGGACGCAACCGGCGCAACGCGACACTACAAACGGCTTGTTCTAATGGGATTGTCAGATCCACGCCGCATCCAGTGTGGACAGAATTTTAAATTATTATAGGTTCTAATGCATTTGTCGTGTCGCATCGCGCCGCGTCTAGTGTAGACACAGTGTTGCATTTCCCACGCATTGTGATGTCATACTACCTTAAGCTAAATCATAGATTATATTTATTTTTAATTATTTATTTAACTTGCATTTATTCGCTAACATAGAGTCTACACAGTCACAACAGCAAAACTGGAAACTGGATTGCTACTATTACAGACCCTTTCAATCCCTTATGAGAATGAATTAACCATGGTTTTATTATAGTAAGGGGCGGTTTCCCTGACAGGGATGAGCTTAAGACAGGAGTAGGCCTCAGTTAAATTAGGATATTTAAAGTGAAAATAAAAATTCTGTCAACATTTACTCACCATCTTGTCATTTCAAACCTGTATTACTTTTATTCTTTCACAGAACACAAAAGAAGATCATTTTGAAAATCTTGTAAACTGGACCCCATTCACTAGGGTTGATTTGTGTCCATACAATAGAAATTAATGGGGTCCAGTGCTGTTCATTTGCTGTTCATTTAACTTTCTTCAAAATATCTTCTTTTGTGTTCTGCGGAAGTAAGAAAGTAAAATTTAAAATGACAAAATGAGTAAATGATGATCGCATTTTCATTTTAAGTCATTTAAAAAAAACATTCTTTACAAAAAACATCATGCATCTCGAGACAAAGCAATCGCACTGACACACACTGCCCGTCAAAAAAAAGTCACACACTCAAATAATTTGTTGGACCGCTTTTAGCTTTGATTACGTCACACATTCGCCGTGGCATCGTTTCGATAAGCTTCTACAAGTCACAATATTCAGAGTTCCATTCATTTTTCGCCAAGATCTTGTATTGAGGTGATTCTTAATGGGGTTATGGTCTGGACTCTGTGGTGGCCAATCCATGTGTGAAAATGATGTCTCATGCTCCCTGAACCACTCTTTCACAATTTGAGCCTGATGAGATTGTCAATATGCCCGTGCCATCAGGGAAGAAAAAATCCATTGTTGGAATAACCCGGTCAATCAGTATATTCATGTAAGTCAGCTGACCTAATTTTTTGGGCACATAACGCAGCTGGATCTAGACCTGACCAACTGCAGCAACACCAGGTCATAACTTTTGTTTGAACGGGCAGTGTATTTTAGGATATGTCAGTGCAAGTTGTTTTCGATCAAGACACTCTGCGACTAGTCTGCCCCTTAAAGTGTCTGGCAGATTTGTTATAATTTTACTACAAGTACCATGGTTAAATTTAAGTTAATGGTGTGAGACCATAGTAAATTTGTGGTTACTGTAGTTAAACCATGGTCAATGAATCATCCCTATAGACGCACACATGATCTTTCTTTTAATAAAAATGCACATGCACACACAATCTCACAAGCTGGGGGTACAAAAGAGCCAATTGAATATTTGGATATCTAGTGAACTCGGCTGTGACCTAACACTTTAGACATACTTGAAACAAACAACAGATCAACAAAGTTGCTTTTGCAGAAACTGTCACGTCTGGAGTTTAGTTTCAAACTGTTTCTGCATTTAAAAGCTTTTAAATCTCACATGACACTCTGGCTGTATATGTGCCTTTCTATTAAAGCTCATTTAAACTTGTGTCTCTGCATTCTGTATGTTTCTTTCAGTTTAAAAAAGGTTTGTTTTTTCAGCGTTCTTCTCTGAAAGAAAAACTTGTTATAAAACAGTTTGCTCTGGTTTTTGATTCGGATTGGTTGTGCTAATATTCTTGGACACATTCGAAATGTTTGTCTCTATGTGGTTGTGTAGTTAATGTTGTTCGATTTCAAAGCTTCATATAACACGTAAGGTAAACTAAACACATGTAATGCTTAGTGCTGTAACATAGGCCTACTCACGCTCCTTCATATATCTTTTAAAATCATTTATTTAAACACAAATATTTAATGGTATGCCTACAATACATACATACATACATACAGCACGTCAACTAATCATGACCGCCTATACATGTGTGGAAAACAAAAAGCAAGTCCATCTGGTAGGATCATATATATTTAAGAAACATCACCGCTGTAAATTCCTGTCAAACGTAATAATAACGTTTTGTGAAAGGGTTCTTTTAATATAATTTTGTGTGAAGTTAATTTCAATCAAGTAATAGCCTATAGACTTTTATAAACAAGATAAATATAGTATCATAAAATATCTATATATACTGTATCTTACGTGCCAAGCAAAAACACAAGTGATAATGTAAATAGTATAAATTATGATCTAACTCCTATCATAGCACATACGTAAAATCTGATCCAACGTGTGACAAAAAAAGGCAGAATCTGAAAGATGCTATCAGACTCGGGTGCTACAGACTGTGTGGGACATTATTTTGCTGCTACTGTAAATACTGTAAAAAGAGTTTGTTTGGCTTTTAATGTCAACCCGTGATCAGGTGAATACATAGTTTCTTTCAGTACCAGCACTGGTTCTGATTCATGTTACAGCCATTTTTGCAGCTACTTGTCTGGTAGGAGACCCCCAACATGTTGAGTGATGGAGGTGGAGAGGGGGCCAAAGAGTTGCAGTACACTTGAACTCCAGCAGGGGGCATCAAACACTGTGTCTGTCCACCGTGCCCTGACACCAGCATTGTAGATGGATAAGACTGCTGTTGTTGCTGCTGTTGCTGTACCTTATTAGAACCAAGAGAACATATATTTATCATATGATATCTAAAAAGTATATTTATATAGTACAGAACACTTAATTGACTAAGCTGTATATAAATGGATGCGCTGGAACTGGAGTCTCCACATACCTGATACGAGGATACAGATGGGTAAGGTCCCATAATGCCTTGCTGCGTTTGGGGTAGAATCTGACTTCCTAATGTGCCGGGGCAGCCTTGTTGGTTAGATATAGTCATAGGCGAATATCCTGACAAGAGAGATGTTGTCAATTAATAGTGAGATTGTATTTTTACTATCATGACTAATGATGACTTATGAACTCACAATCATTAAAAGCCTAAATTTTACAATGTCAAATTATACACATTTATAAAATTATATACAAAACTTACATTAAATTTACATTTATATATTTACAAGCGTTTTTTTCACTGATAACAGACAGGCTTAAACTGTTTGGTATTTCAGGGGTGATGTGAATAGCAGAAGAAGAGACCGCTTCACTGTGAGACCACTAGCACCATCTCTTACAGTGTAACGGCTCCCTCTCCTACTATTGTTACTGTTATATCAATGCATGAAGGACTTGAAAAGTTTCATGTGTACCTGTTTGTGCGTTGTAACTGGCTGCACCGTATTGTTGAGATGCACTGGGACATTGAATAGGGTAACTGTATACTGAAACCTAAGAGGGAGAACAGAGTTAACTCGTAATTAGATGTACGACACTGTAATCTCATTTGCTGGCCATTGTATTGGTTTTTGGATATCAACATGTTAACGTGTGTTAATGGAGTTGAAAATATTAAACAAGCCATTTTTATATGGCATTTATGTATTGTAACAATACCTGATTGCTTTGCTGACCGAGGGTCTGAGGGGGCGGGACTGTGGGTGTTGCCAGTGCCATAGCAGGGCTCATGTAACTGTCTGAATGATGAGATGGAACATAACCGTGATGAGGGGGAGGATAGCTGTGTGTGGGCGGAGCCCCTTGCATGTAGTAGGAGGTCATTTCTGGAACATCTCCCGAAGACTGCCGACTCAAGGTCATGTGACCGAACTTAGAGGTGATGTCTTCCCTCTGAAAACCACAAATATGCTTTCAATGACATACCCTGGTAAATACACCACTTCGCAAGATGTAAATACTGGTCCAGAAGCACTTCTGGTTTCGGTTTTTATCTATTAATTTCTTTTATATTTTATTTTGTATTTTCAATGGTATGTACTGTATATACTGGATTTATTGCATACTTCAACAAATGATAAAATATCTTTGCAAATAACTAAACCATATAGTATTAAAAAAAGCCACACTTGTATATTACTTACAGTCTGTTCTATTGGATGTTGCTGAGAGGTAGAAACATTTAACTGCTGGGGGTACGACATAGAAGAGTACTGAACCTAATTTAGAAGAGGACAGGCGGTAAATCTGCATCCAAATATTTCACCTGTACTTGTATTGCATTAATCATTGTGTTTCAATGTAGTTTACACATATTTAATAGATAAATTTATACTATCTACAGCATGTAACATACTAAATTTAAATGTATGCTACTGTAAAGATACCCACAGTCTAAACGCTATTAATCGATGCAACCGAAAATAAATACCATCTTAAAAACAAAATCATTTAGTATTCCTGTACTTGTACTGTCTGTTATATACCTGTGTGACACCATGGCTTGCTATTGGCTGCTGCTGGGGTAGAGGGGGTGGGGCTTGGGACTGCATCTGCCCACTGATTGGCTTCTGACTTACAGGTGGGTTGTAAACAGCTGGAGTTCCATCAGGATTCAGGAATGGCTGCCCTAAAACACAGATAAGAGAAATGACTGTGGTCTTACGTTTTGAGTTAATATTTAAATCCATAATGCATGTCTAGGTTCTGTGTGTGTTTTCAAGTGTGTGTATACCTGTGTGTGGGTTTAATAAAATACTCCCAGGAGGTATCGATGACTCAGCAGGCACGATGACATAAGCAGGGCTGGTGTTGGGTGCAGTGTAGCACAACGCTGACTCAGATACTATTTGATTAATCAGACAAGGTAACAACAGATCAGACATCGACATTGTGTGGTTGTACTTTTGGTAACTAGATTGACATGGACATGAGGGGCGTTGTTTTTGCACCTTGTTTGCACAGTTTGGAGCTGCTGTCTGAGTGTGTGTGTGTAGATTTAGATGTCCATGTCGGGCTGTCAGAATCTGTGCTGCTCCAAGGTCGAGGGTCATTCCAATGAGATTCCAGCTCAAAACTGCTCTGCCTGCTACCAGACAGCCGACCGGAACCATCCCTGTTACCCCTGCAAAAATAAATTCATAGGTTTATTTTTTTGTAAAAAAAAAAAAAAAATTCATGAACCATATTTAAAGTATTGTATAAAAATTGGTACCTTATTAAAAGGGGTCATTTAACATGGCTAAATCAAATATTTTCATTTGGTTTAGATGTCAAGCAATGTGTATACATGATTTGAGGTTCAAAGACGCTGTATTTTCCACATAACGTGCACGTTTGTATCGCCTCTTCGCCCCACCACAGAAAAACATGCATTGGCGCATATGACCCCTTTAACTTACTTGGATTTGTTAAAGGGGTCATGTGGCGTGAACACATGTTTTTCTTTGTCTTTGGTGTGTTATAAGTTGTCGATGCATATATTAGACACGTAAAATTGCAAAAATCTAAGTGTCGGAACAAAAGATGCATTCTATCTAAAAGCGAATGCTCACCCAGACCTGCCTACAACACCTCGTGTAACCACAGCCCCACAACACCACATCAGTTCGTGGTAGGAGTTGACTAAGACCACCCAAATCTATATGCAAGTGAGGTGGGCGTACATGTCAGTACAATTGCTATGGAACCTAAATTTCCAAATATGGTAAGAGGCGTTATAGTACCGCCACACGCTTTCAGTATTCGACCGATCACTACGCACTGGTTAACTGGCCAATCATAGCACACCTCTGAGCTTTGTTAAAATGAGCTTTGTTAAAAACCTGCGGGTTTCAGAGAGGCGGGGCAAAGAGGAGATACAAACATGCATGGTATGTGGAAAATACAGCGTTTTTGAACCTTAAATCGTGTATACACTTTGCTTTACATATAAAACAAACGATATTATTCGTTTTAGCCGTGTCATACGACCCCTTTAAAATGCAATCAAAAATAATATCCTTGACTTTTTTAAGATTAAAAGCATTAGTGGTTTTCACCTAAAGAGTTGTCTCCTTTTCTGGGTCTCATTGAGATTGATGTTATCCTCTAGGCCTCTGCATGCATGAAAGAAAAAACAAGATGTATTATAAAAAAATCAAAGTACAGTTTTACATTAACACGGGATTACGCCATGTCTTAAAGTGATTTAAGAGGTGGTCGAAACACACACAATTTTTAAATAAACATATTTACCTGGTCTCAATATAAACACTCTGTGAAAGGCAAGTGGACTGAAACAAAGATACCAAAATCAGAGACTGATCCTTTATTGTACTACTGTGTGTGTGTGTATTTTCATGAGTGTCTTCTCACGTCATGGGAGAATATGCGATCTCTAGCTCTCTGATATTCTTCCTCTCTCTCCTCTATTGACCTGCTCCTCATCTGTTCTTTAAGCGATGGAACTCTCAACTATAAAAACAACCCCAAACATCAGAGCTAATAGAAAAATCACTTTAGTCTCTGTTGTAGTATTGTGATCTTCATACCTGACTGTCTTCTTTTTCCTGACTGCTGTCTCTTTTTAGTATTGATCTTCTTTCCTCTGTCTTATCCTCCTGAACGTGTTCACCAAATCGATGTTCTGGTCTGAAATAGAATGGGACAGTTAGCTGTGCCACATTTCGTCCTCCTCACCAGAAGAAGTCAAAATAAATGAATACATTATTACTCCAAATTAAATATCTAGCTCAATATCTTCTATCAACTGAACTTAAAAGGAAACTTCTAGCCCCGTCGATTCATAAATGCACATACACCTAAAACACACACATACATCCTGGAATTGCTGGTTTTGTTGATGATAACCGATTTTCCACTGTGATCCACATTGTGTTCCAGACCAAAATAAGCCGCAACCCTGTGAACCAGCATCCTGTGATACGAGGACATCTGAGGGAACTTTTTGTAGGAACTACAGAGACCAAAGACACACATTATATATGATTTGAGAAATAGATGCTATTTCTAGACTGTGAGAGACATGCGTGGACATTTACCTGTTGTCGGTCATGAAGTCTATCATGTCTTGTTCCAGTTTTAAGAGCATCAGTCTGTCCCTAAAAGCCAGACAATTATCAGAGCGAGTCTGAATGAACTGAGGATAGTAATGTGTACTTTTATTTTAAAATGCACATAATGTACCCATTAGTCTGTAAAATAGCTCTGATTTGAGCAAAATTATTTTTGATACCGCTATTGTCAGATTTAAACGAATGATTCGAGATAAACTTTGTTTTTTGTGCTTACTGTCTTTTACCATTCAAGAAGATGCCTATTACTTATATAAAAAAAGCTGAACGATGGCATTACCAGAATGGTTCTTTTACTCACCGGGGGCTGCTATTCAAACTATTGATTAAAAATTCCTCCAGATCAATACCTGTGGAGTCTGTATACTCCACACTAGGCTCTAAAGGATATAAACACGGATAGAATAACGTTTTCCACATGAAAAAGAATTGAAAGTATGGAAGTGTGTGCAAATCATTCACTGAGTTAAATCACCTTTGGATAAACTTGGTTTCTTGGAAGTGATGCCCTCTTTGCTCTTTTCCTCTCCCTCTTGTTCATACTCAGGACTGTCACCATGGTTACTAGATGTAGTTGTTTTGCTCTCTTTCTCCTAAGCCCAGACATAACACAGTCCCTTCACCATAATTTACTTATATATGTATTATATGATGTAGCGGTCCGACCTGCCAGATTATGTTGAATGTAAATGGTTTAGAGTAATTCTTACCCTGCTGTTCTCCTCATTGGGTACAGGCTCATCGCATACTGCGGTACTCCGAACCAGCTTCCCTTTGGCCTGTAATATACATAAATTGAATTACCAAATTCACATCACACATGCAGGAGAGGATGCTTCTTCCCATAGAAGAGAGCAGTACACGTACAGTACAATACTGTACAAAATGTTCAGGACCACAAAACATCAAGTATCTAAACAATAATTTCCATTTTATTCTAAAAATCGGTATTTAAATGCAAAACTTGAAACATTACATTTCAATACAAACTATTCAAAAGACTACTACAATGTATTCGGTGGAATATAAAGGATGCTATTTTCCCTTAGGAAATACAGCAGAAGGGTAGTTATCTTGATTCTGTAGTGACTGTAAGTGCTATTCATTGAATCAGTGAATCAAAACTACAGGGTGAAAAGTGCAAGTATGCTATTTTTAAACCATTTGGACTCGCTCCCAGACTGTCTGAGAGCTGTTGATGTGATTTATATATTGGAGTTGGATAACTTTATACTATCGAGGGAGTGAGTTCAATGTTTACTAATGGCATCTCGACATAACTGCTGCAGTTAAGAAGCCAACGGAGAAAGACAAAAATATGTTAAAGTACAAAATTCTGCAGGGACCTCTATCATATACTGTATTCTTTATTAACGGGTAAATAAGATAAATGTCCACATGGATGTTTTAATGACTCGATTCAATTGTAACCCTACCTTCAGATTCTTTTGAAGCTGTCCATGTTTGCCATCTATGTTTTGCTGCAAAAAAAGATTAAAATAATTATTTATACAAAAAAAGAAGAGGAAAAGAATAAGTCTGTAAGGTTTTGAAACGGCATTATCACCTGGCTGTTGTTATGACAGTTCTCTGTTTCCATAGTACAACTTGGTGGCGGAGTTTCCGCCTTTATATTGTATTCTGGGAAATTTAAGGATTCCACCTCAGACATCTTGAAATTTGGAGATTCAGTCATAATAATCCAACATATTCCCTTATGACCATCCAAGCCTACTACCAAGATGTCTTTCCTCCGCTTCTCAAACCTCCTTCTCTGCTACCAGAACAGATGTCTGGAAATATTCTGGAGTACAAAAATATCTGACACAAAACAGAACAAACAATAGATTTGTACATTTCTTTACTAAGAGTAATATAGAGGATTGGTTCAAATCTTTCTGCATACATTTCTTGCAAGTGATGACCATCAGTATTATATAACCACATTTATGCGATTACGTTTCATACCAAGTGACAGTCATAAAGAAATTATTTCATATTTCATTCAATCAAAAACTAATACAGCATGTTTCTTTCAAAACCTCCTTAAGATGCCATTTTGTTTCTCTTTGGAATTATATTTATCTATTGGAGTAGAGACAATATTTGAATCTTATACTAAATACTTATTTTTAATTTTGGTTTATCTAGCAAAGAAATGTATATTGTTACTTTGGTCATCCCCCCCCCCCATGTACATTCTTTCAAAATTTGGATGTCTCAAATATCTTTGTTACCCTCGAAAATCTCACATTTGATATTCATAAAAAATCTGATGATTTTTGGCAGATATGGACACTTCTGTGGCACTACATTTTATTATGTATTTATTTTATTTTCCTGCCCGTATTACTTCCTTACTGTTTTGTATAGTTTCCCCCCTTTTACTTTCTTTTCTCACTGCACCATTGATGCTGCACTTGTATTTTGCTAGACATTGGAGTAACCGATGCATAAAAAAACGAATTCTGTTGGCTACAGCAGCACTTCTTATTTTATGTGTTCTGAAAGGATCACAGACAGCAGGGAAAATAATGCAAATAAAACATACAAATGAAAATAATGCATATAAGCATACATCCTCGCATATAACCTCAATAAACAGGTTTAATTTTTTAATTTACTCATAATAGAATTTACAAACTCACACATCATTTAGTAATTTAGAAGACGCTTCTATCCAAAGCGACTTACAATTAAGTTAACCAGCTCCAATTGACAAAATGTGAAATGCTCTCTCATTTGTAAATCACTTTTGATAAAAAGTTTCTGCTAATGAATACATTTAAATAATTTGCAGAGACCACTAGTTTCCAGGAACACATCAAGTACCCTACATATGCGTGTAGGTGCTCAGAAGTGACGAGTCAGCTTGCAAGCAAGGATATGGATGTATATACAGCATTATGTGCATCTCCTTTCATTGCAGTGGCAGGTGCAGTAAATCCTATTCTCAGAATGAAGACTCCCTGAATGGAGGGCAGACATACACGCAAGCTCTGTTTGGACAGAATGTATCCTTCATTTTTTATGTCATCACTCTTATCAGGTTATGACTCGTCTTCATGTCTGACCACTGACTCACTTTGACCAGTGTTAAGATGTTACACACCCACAAAGATGCCGGAGTTATTGGCATCATCAAGGTCTTATCTTGGTTAACAAATAGGTGGCCTTAAAGTGAATGCAGATATGACAGAGATCTCATAACTCAGCTACAAGCCGGAGCACATTGGTATTGTTTTGCTGTCATTAACCCAGCCCTTACAAAAATGTACTAGGTGTAGAAATCCACCGATCAAAAATCAATCAAACTTTAATAGTTATATGTTTATTTGTTCCTATAGCTACTAATTTTTAGTCTCTAATACTACTAACGCAACAACAACATAACAGCAACTTTGACATGTTGGCGAACATCGTGGTTACCATGGCAATTCTTGGTAAGGGCAATGCGTAAAGGGCTTGTATAAAAGTTGCACGCACATGCACTGAATGGCGCACGGCAGAACGAGCGTAATTAAGATCTTCGTGTAAAGATCCATTCTGTCTGGCAGGATGAAGGTGCAGCCGATGGGTTCGGTTTCGAGCACTCGCATTCCGTGCTCAGTCTGGCACGAGTTATATTTGGAGCGGCTGTTTGGGGACTTCAGGCTGCTGTCAGTGACGCACACGGGGACGGTGCAGCAGCAGCTGTGGTTTCTAAAAAGGAACCCAGATCTTGCGCTACCATTCTTTAGTCGCTAACAGACACTGATCCCAAATCTGTGTTAACAACGGGGTCCATCTTCTTAGAAATTGCGTAAATATTTGGATTGTGAGCTTCTAACAAACTGCTCCAAGTATCAAATGCACTGGAAGCTTCTAAGACAAATTTCTTGTACACACTTGGCAATAAAGCTCGTTCTGAAATGTATGTTCTGATTTTAACAAGTTATGGATATAATAATAATGACTATAACAATATGTAGGCTATGAAACATGTGTTCTTATAAGGCAAAGTGATGTAGATCTGAGACGCACAATAAATAAATACTATTGTTTAATAAGGTTAACAGTAATGTTTAAACCTCTTACACGAAAGCACAGATTAAAACACATATTTGGCAAAAAAAATCAAATTCAGATAAAAAAGCATGCGAGGTAAACGATTTTGCTTACCTGTGGATAACACGACAGCGGAATAAAAGAGCAGAAATCGTTAGAAAGGTTTAAAACAGGCGGTTAAGCGTGTCGAGCATCTTCTGTTTCTGACAGCAGAGCGCGCACAGACTCACGCCACGCGCTTTCAACACAGTTAATTAAATACGCGCGTGCACGCGTCCGCTCAGCCTCTTCCTGACACTCACGCGCAAGCTCAAAAATAAACATCAGCGTGAGGGGATAAACAAAAAATGCCAGAGGGAAATTTCAAGTGGATTAGACGAAATGGCAAAATTAAACAATGGATATTACAAACGGTGCGATTTAAATTGTATTTTTTTATCTGTAGAAATTATGTTTCCATGCAGAGTACATTTTGTAAGTGCAGTATTCATTTATACAATTGCTTAACAGGTAAAATACTTGTCAGCATCTAAGAAACTAGTTTTATCTACAGATAGAACATATAAACACGTGAACTTGTGGAAGTGCGCACCAGAGAAGCCACCAAAAACTGTAATGAGCACCTGTTAGATAAAACGCAACACACACATGAGATGCATATACCACAACAACACCTCTACATCTTCACAGTGTCTCTCTTTCTGCCATATGGCTTTGCCGTTTCGCAGAAACAGAGATATTTACCTCCTCTTGAAAAAAAGCTTTCTAAAAGACACCCGAAACACACTGAGAGGAGTCCTTATGCTCAAGCACACAATAATAAACTCACCGGTATGGCATAAAAGGATCATTTTCCTCGTTTCTCGAGGTTTGTTAAAACTAAACCTTAACATGATGGCAGAGTTAACGGTATTATTTAAAAGTGATAATTTGGGGCCTCTGTTTAAGCTGACACAATGTAACATATCCCTCTTACACACACGTTTGATGTGTTTGGGCTTCGTATTTATTTTGTGTGGGCTGGTGCCAAGAGCAGCTGCTACTGTGGATATTAAAGGATATGATGTCTTCTATAGATATGCTTATGATTATACACATTTTTTATATATGCAATGTAAACAGCCATGTTGAAATGCGAGTGGAGCATATAAGATGTACCTTAATAAGAAATAACTGTTTAGTATAACCTATTACATTAATGTAGATACACATACATACACTTGTTCATACTGTTCCAGTATGTCTGGCTGCACTTAGAAATCAATCGAGGCCAAAGCTAGGACATCAAAGCATTCTACTTAACTTTATAGACACAAACACGCAAATAGACCTCTCTCATGACGCTTTCTCCTACTCGTGTATCACGAGGCTCAACATCTCCAGGGGTCAAAAAACAATAAGGATAAATTGATTTGGCATAGAGTCAACAATGCAGCAAGTGTCCGTCCTTTTTGAAGACATTTATATAGGTGGAGTGTACACACACGCACCTGTCTCCCTCAATAAATCTCTCAATAACGGCGTAGAGCTTTACCCTTAAAGTAAACAATTATGCATGGAATTTCGCACCTGTTGTTTCATCAGAACTGTTTGGGAAATAAAGCATTGACAGGAACTGAGCTTTCACCAGGCTGACCATGCATACGATGGGTTGTCTCGATGGATCATAGGTCAGTGGTGCAAACTGGGGGCCACAAGATGGAATCAGGGGGGTTTTGTGGCATTTTATGAAATATAGAAATGGATTATACATTTTATGCAATCAAACGTTAGAATAATAATATCACCAGACTAAATAATTGATGTTTCAGCATTGTAGGCTATAACTGAATATGTTTTTGGTTTAAAAATGTAAGTTAACAAGTCTTGGGGGGAGGAGGGAGCAAAGCAATGCATCCTATGCAAAGGGGGCCTAACAATGAAAATGTTTGAGAACCACTGTCCTAAGTCATTTACTCACTCTTTTATGTCATGAAAAATATGTAGGATTTATTTTGCGGAACACAAGTTATATCTTGAAGAATGTTGGCAACCAAACAACATCAGTTCCCATTGACTTCACTTGTTTTGAGACAGTCAAAATATCTTATGTCATCCACAGAAGAAAGAGTGATATTAATGTTTTGAACTATTTGATGGTGATTCAATAATGACCGAATTTTCATTTTCATGTGCCCAAAAAGCCTTCACAGATGGAAACACAAACTAGACAGTGAAACAACAATGGATATATATTCATGGATTGTGTTATGATCTTAAGAAAACATCCTTACATAACCAAAGCACTTTCATAGCTCAGTAAATACATTCTCCCATGCAAATGCTGAAACCCAATGCACCTCCATCTGTATCCATGGAGACTGGGTTTCACACCACAAAAATAGCATTGTGATAATTATCCCATAGGCACACTTGAGTTCACGTGTGGAGACAACTCAGATTTACAGACATGCTCCCATCTATTAATCTCAACTCTATCTGCTCAGCTGTTGGCTCTGGCACTGGATGAATGCAGTAACGGCGTGAAGAGTCATTGACAATGACCAAAAATGCTGAAACGATGCTCTTTAACACCCACACAGTACCATGCGCAGAGATGAAATAAAGACACAGCCTTTAATATCAGCCAGGTTTTAATCACATGAAAACAAAAGAAACACAAATATGAATGTTTTTAGTGACACATCCGTCTGTTTAACTATTCGTTTTCCTAGGAGATGATTGTAGACTGAACATAAGGAGGTATAACCATACAACAGGGGTTACTATAAGACAGTTTTCTCCCAGCAATTAAATGATCATCATCAAGGTAAGAAATCAATTACAGCTCCTGCATTAGATTATATGTCAGTATTCATTACAAAAATAAGATATAAGCAGTGCCAGGCAGACAGCCAGCAGCTTCACTTTGGGCTAGTGTGTGTGTGTGTGTGTGTGTGAAAGATCAAATCTTCCCCGTGCACACCTGCTCTGTGAACCCTTGCTTTAAAACTCCACCCATCAGACAGGAAGTGGGCCAATACTCTAAGCTCTGCACAGAAAAGCCATACGTTAAATACAGAGTGTGCGTGCAGGGGTGTTAATGTGTAAGTGCAAAAGAAGGAGTGCTAGTATACAGGAATGAGTGTAGATGTAGTAGAGTTGCTATCTGGGGGTAACTGCTCTACTATTGGGGGTAATAGGGTTGCTGTGGTGGTTGTTGTGGATAGGGGTAGGGCTGCTGCGCAGGAGGTCCTCCGGGGTATCCAGCCTGCCCCTGGGCTTGATAGGGCATGTAGGGCATATTAAACTGCCCATATGCGTAGGGGTTATAGGTCACTGGCATCTGGTAATACCTAGGAAGAGCAAAATTAACAATTACATTGAAAATCGTTTCTTTGTAATTTGTTTGTACATAGGTCAATAACAATTGTGACTGTATTTATTTACCCCGGGCAGCCTTGATAAGAGGGATAGGGTGGTCCTTGAGCCTGTGAGGGTCCGGTGGGTGCGACAGGTGGGGGATTAGTATAAGGGGCCATTGGAGCGTTTACTGGAACTGACGTGCTGGCCGCATGTGTGGGGATGTTTGGGGGTGGCGGCCTAGCTGGCGGCTGAGGTTTACCCTGAGGCTGCTGAGGATTCTTCAACAGAAAAAAGGAAGATTATTTTGTTTTACATGATATATTTTCTCTCATTGAAGAGTCTGTTGCACACTCACAAACACAGTCCTAGGTGCAGGGCTAGGGGTGCTTGAGGCAGGTGCAGGGGTGTTGGACTGGTAAGACGGGACGTTGAATGATGGAGCGCTTGGCTCACGTGCAATGCTTTGCTGCAGCTCCCTGTCAATCAAATACGGTTACTTAATAGTAGCCAATCACAGACCTTCTTTACACAAAAGTAGAGCTGACTAAAAACAACACTGAAGTACATACTTGAGCAGTTCATCTCTCTCGGTTTTGCGGGCGAAAACGATGTCGCTGCATTTATTTTGAAACTTCAGCAAGATTTCTGTCAGATCATTGTAGAACTACAAAAAGTAGGAAACATGAGTGAGTGACATCCTACATTGCATCATGTGTCCAGAACTAATATTAAAACATGTGATATTACCTTGGTGCCCTCTCTGATATTGGAGCTGATCTCTATGTAGCTATCGTGGGCCGAGGCAAGCTTCTTCAACACATCTTCTCTGTTATTAGCCTCAGAGTTAGACTGTTTAAGTGCTGAGAACTCTTGATGGGACACCTTGATGAGATAGACACACAGAGACGGGTTGAACAATTTAGAATAAAAGATTTCAAAGTAGCTTAGCGAGGAGTCAAATAAAACATGACTTGTACCTGTGTCTGTGACAGCAACTCCTCCTGTCTGCGTAAATTATTCTGGACGCGTTGTGTGTGAGAACCGTAGCGAGTATCCAGCTCACCGGACGTCAGGACTTCCTCATTAATGGCTCCATCTTGAGCAAGTGCGGTCAGGAACTTCGTAGTCATGTCAAAGGTCACTGACTTAATCTCTCCTTCCATCACTTCCCTTTCTCTCTTCACCTCATCCAGCTGTGCCAGCTGAGCTCTTAGCACGTTCACCACCTAAAAACAGAACAACACGTTTATTACTTATTGGTTTGTTCATATTATGACATTTAGATAGCCGAGTTTGCGTGTCTCACCTCACTGCCCTGCAGAGTTTTGGCCGGGTTGGCTGATGGTATGGCAGCACTGAGCTCACTCTCTGACTTGCAGAGCAATGCGATCATTTCGCAATGTGCATTGTAACGCTCTTTCACCACCTGATCGGCCTGCACCGCCTTATCCAGTATATTGCTAAAGTTAGTTCCCTCTGCAAAGGATAAAACAAGCGATAGGTTAAACGCGTGTAACCTGGCCGTGAATTTGATGTAGTAACCTGGTGTGAATGTACCTGCTCTGAGTGGTTTATAAAGATCTCCAGATGGTGTTCTACTCCAGCGCTGGTTAAATTTGGCTCGGAGTTCATTGTCTGTTGTTTCCTCACCATCTAACATCCTGAAGGACTATGACAACACACAACAGTTTTGTTAATGATACAAATTGGCACAAAGTGATCCCCTAACGTCCGAGACCACTAGAAAAAAATACTAGTAAACATGCATTCGGTTCAAAGGTATTATTTATATATTCATCATCTATAAAATTTTAAAATTATTCAGACACCAGATATCATCTTTCAATTTTTGTACTAGTGGCTGGCTGTAGGATACTGTAGTTCATTTATGCAAGTAACGACAGCAAAATAAAGAAAACTGGGATATACCCAAAAATTCTTCACACAGTGGACAAACAATAAAAGACACAAGAAGTTTGGGACAAATTATTCAGACACTTTGACCTGACCATGTTTTGCTTGAGTGTTCTTGTCTTTAATTGCTAATGCAACCTTTTGACATCACAAAACAAAGCATTGCTTTGTAATACGTTGCTCTAAATTGGTATTATTTAATTGTGTACATAAATGTAACAGCTGACAGCTATGCAACCTAATCCATTACATACCTTTCTATCAAAGTTATCTGACATAATCAAGGTGAATTTGTTCTGAGTTTTTGTCATATTTTATTACCATTTTGTAAACTATAGCAAATAAACTGTGATAATGTGAGAAATGTTGAAGGTGTCTGAATAAATTTTGGTTTTGGACTGTATAATGATCACTAAGAAAATAACACATTTCAGAATGTCTTTATGTTTGGTTTGTTCTTATTTATCGTCAGTGACCTGAGGCATGTGAGCTGGCATAAGCCTCATAAAACCCTGATGGCCCATGTTATCAAAGCATGGTTTGACAATGATCCAGCAGCATAAGGCATTAACATGATAAAATGTCACAATTTTGTTTAGTTTTTATATATTTTGATTTTTGTCATAAATTTACATCGCCCGATCTGAATAAAAAACAGATCTCAAATATGGAATCTTTTGGATCCTACTATAAAAACACCAAACAGGCAGTGAATGTGCGTATCACCTCATCCAGGATCTCACGGTTTCTCGTCAGAAGCTCAGGCAGATCTTTAATAAGCTGCTCGATGCTCTGTAATCCACCCTGCTGAACTACAGCACGACTCTTCTCCAGGATGGACTGAGGGACTGCTTCTCCTGACAGATCCTCTAGCGCAGCTGGTAGATTCAGGGATGCCAACACCCTGACCGATCAGAATCGAACTATTACCACTTCAGCTACCAATCAAAACTATTATCCATGGCAAAACTGATTTCATTAAATCCACATTATATTTGAGAAAAACATGTTGCGTAATCTGACAATGATGCAATGCAAAGACATTTTAAAGCAGATAGTACACACAGAAATGAACAATGAACTTCAGGTTGTTTCATGTTTCATGCATTTTTATAACACAAACACTGACCCGTTGCAGAGATTTGTTGCTTCTCTCATGCTGCCAATAAGTCTGTTCACTGTGTCAGCCTTCCTGGAATTGGCTGTGCTGACTGACTGCTGCACTGCCATAGGCACCATCTTCTCGAACAAATCTAAGCACATGCACAAAATCATACAATACAATAAATAATGCAATCCACTGCATCTAATTAGATGTTTTTAACCGAAAAGACCCCAAACAACTAATTATGCATCATTCTGACCTGTGAACTTCTGGCTGAGAGGTGTCTGAACTGCAGTTGCTTTGACGAGAGATGCTTTGCCGATGTGCTCCAGGTCTTTGACCTCTGGCACGCGGTCGTGGTATATGAAATCGTTGTCTTTCTTTGCAGCTGTTAGCGCACGGTTGATCTTATCTGACAGATCCTTCACATTAACATATTCATCGTATCGGGAAGCCGCAGTCTTAACCAGCTCCGTGGCATGCTGCAAGACACGCATGAGAAATTCCAAAACGAAAAACGTCAAAATTCCCCTAATGAAGCTCACAAATAAAAAAACTAAACGAGTTAACAACAGACCGAAAGTAAACAGCCTGTCACCCGTAGACAAACACACCTGCAGCCGTGCGATCTCCTCTCCAAATTTTTTCTTCTGATTGGCCAAGGTTGACTGGTGGAGCTCGGCGGTAGCCTGCATCATACAGTGCTTGGCGGCGAGGACAGGAAGCACTTCCTGGAAATAAAAATACTGACCAGGGAGAACCACAGCAATCACAAACACCACGGCAAACACGAACCAACACCACGGGCAACCACACACGAGCACAGACACACAGCACAGGGCGCAGGAAGAGAAAACAGAACAGCAAATCAGCACGCATCCTTCAGCAAACCCCAAACAAATCCTCACACAACGCTCATGCAGCGTTCACACGCGGATTAGTAGGAGAAACAAAGGTTGGAGTTTTGAAAGTCTCTGTCTGCGTATGAGGGGGACGCCTCGCAGCCATACAACTATCTAAGAGCCCGTTTAGAACTGGTAACAAGACTGTAAATGAAGAGTAAAAAATCTAAACACGCGGTTTAAACACGCGTGGATTTGAACTCTCCAATCAGGAGATACTTTTTAATCAAAAGTTATTTTGACTCCCATATCACTACATCAGATACAATGACTATCACCTGATCCGGTCAACCGAGATGAATCTTGATACCAGGCGTAAACAAGGCCAAAAAACTTATGACACACACATTCAGACAACCCAACAGTGACTGCTTCATGCAGCATATGTGTGGATCTTTAAGAATCTCTAGTGACCCCTAGTGGATCACCTCCCTACTTACAAACTGGTGCATTAGACATGTGTATTGGCAGCTACACATACCTTAGGTAGATTCTCTTTGTACTGACACTGCTTAAAAGCATCGCCGTAGTAATCTGCAGCCTGATTCGCAAGTTTAGCAATGATGGCGTCCTTCATTTTATCTGTAAGACAAAGTCGGTCCCATGATCCAATTGAAATAAAATTGTGTCGATTGAGCATACATGTGAACACACACGCACCAGCAGTGGCTTTGAGAACGAAGACCTCCTGTGCTTGGCTGAGCATGATCTGACTGAGTGTGCCCACCGTCTCGGGGGAAATGTCCATTGTGGGTTCTCGATTGAGTGCAGAAAGCACTGTATCCTTTATGTGAGCGAATACACCACTCGCCAGCTAGAGACATACAAAATCCTTGTTAAAGGTTGTGACACCTTTATTAGAGGAGTAAAAGATCGAAGGTCAAATTTGAACCTGGTAGAACTTGGCAGCAGCCTTCAGTCCTTCGTCATTGTCCAGATTCTGCTCAGCAGCAATCTGACTAGCCAGCGCACCCACATTAAACAATACGCAAGTCTTCTCGTAGCCAATACTTGCCAAGGCTGAAACACAAACATACAGATCACATGACCGGTTAGCGTAGTTTGTGTTCTTCAGAATACAAAGGGTTACGACAAGAAAGAAATGTATATATTTTATTTTTGTAGACAACAGGTAGTTAGATGCTAATTTTTCAGAAAGATTTCGCAAGTGTGCTGATGTAGTTAGAAACACATATTAAATGCTTTTATGACTCACCAAGCTTGACTGAGCCACCAAACAGAGATCCTTTATCAAACGCATCTCTCCATGTGAATGTCAGGCATAGCTGGAACATAAAAAAACAAGTAAATTGGCTTATATTTTTCTATACTTATTATTGTCATAATATAAATGATTATGAATTAACCATAGGTCTGGGATTTTATAAATATTACCTCTGTAAAAGGAAATTTGGGTTCGATTGAGCAGAGCTGATCATAATATCTAGAAAAGAGAAGAGACAAATAATAATGAATATTCTTAAGAGAAAAACTTAAAGCTTCAACCTATAAAGACAACCAATTATTTCAGCATTACAACAATAATCATGTGACTGTCAGTTTGACACAATAACCGACGGACAGAAGTTGCTCAACCTCCATGATAGACATTCTGGCCCATGTTGTGTATTCCTTGACTATTACGGTCTCTATCGATTATGAATATGTCATGACTGTTGACTCAAGGGGGAATGCCACTGAAGGGTGTGCCCGAGGGGCTTATCGTCACACAAACCCAACACTGGTCTACCTAGAAGCCACAAAGTAGGCCATTGATCTTGACCATTCAGCATGGTTACAAAGAGCGACAACCACACAAAAAGCATATTGCTATAGCAACGCATGGCTTGTTGACTTTCCAGATGGTATACAGCCTCATGCGCTCAAATTGGCTACATGAAACCACATATGATAAGATCAACACAACTATGATTTAGGAAGTGCATATACTTTATAGAACCATTGATTTAGTTTTTAACGTAATTACATTTCTGTTTCGTCTGCTGTTTCTTCCTTACCACTTACAACATGTACATTTGTTATATTGGAGAAAACAAGTCTATTTTGACAACTCCACATCTTAACATTTTATTATAAGCCAGAAAAAGATCTAAATAACCAAATTATGTAGTAAAAGCATGCGCCAACTAAGATTTTGTTTGAACAATCTAAGACAGATAAGGGATTTAGGGGCAAAATGACGTACCAAAGGCACAACTCAGATTTTGTTTAACAAATGACCTGAGCATTTCCTTAACCAGTCTAATAGCAAATGATTGAACGCTAGTCTTCACACATACACAACAATAAAGCATGCTGCACAAATAAATAAAGCATGTGCTTTCAAATACCTCCCGAAAGACGTCACTCAAATCAGACGCATTCACCTCCCTTTATATAAATGACGTCATGGAATGGAGACTCGGGAAAGAGACTAAATGTTCAAAAACGTATTAATATATAAACAACGTACAAACATTTTATTTTTTTATCCCGACGTATAACGGTAGTTGTAGTTGTAGTTAGTTGTCAAAATATGTATCATTGACATACACTGAAAGTTTGACGCGTTGAATTAAGAGAACACACCTGAGCCAAACCAGGAAGCCGGATGACGTATAATTTATTCTATCCTGAATAATACGGCACTATAACAATATACAATATACGAATCCGTAATACACATTAATTCTGTACGACAATCCTTTCATTTGTTAATTAAACTGTGGATTTTATACCACCCCCATTTGCTTCTGAGGGTGAAATTTACGTCATGTCGAAACTTCCTAACATACACGAAAAACAAGCACACGCTACACACAGGCAATTCATACACATATAATTCGTTAAGTACACTGACACCGTGACTATCAGGAGCGTTAATGCAGCACAAATATCCCACAGAAACTTTGTAAGTAAGTTGTCCTGTCAGACTCACCGCAGCAGGATTTCCAGCGAGCTCTCGTGTTTGTCCAGCGGCCTTCCAAGAGCACTTTTACGGAGCTTGTTGACCTCCTCTACGGCACGAAGATACTCCGCCTGGTCCTCACCAGGTGGATACGTGGCCCCTACAAATTTAGACAGCGGTTTCACCAAGTCGACCTCCGAGGACTTCTTTAACGGCACAGAAATAAACGTCGCCATTTGGGCCCACAGTTACAGCGCAGATCTAGCGGAGAATTGAGAACACTGCAGACAGACAAAAACAAAGACTGTGCACTTCCTGGATCTTTTTGGTGCGTCATCGCGTCACATGTACCTGTACACATGTACGCATGCGCACTCGGGAGCCCTGTATATGACGTTATACAAGCCTTTGATGAACTGCATACATTTCTCCCACGAGTTTTACGGCACACATATGAAAATATTAAATTTGAGCAGATTCTATATATGATCTTTCAATATATATACAGTATAAATACACATATATTAAAAAGTCAAAATAATCCATTTAAAAAATAGATTAATTCTTTTAATACTACATTTATTCTATATTAATATTATTTGTGTCTAAAAAAACATTGAATACCTTTAAATTAAATGATTTTAAGATCATGAAATATAATAGAACTTTACTATTTAAGAACAATGAAATACAGTTCAGCAGCCCTTCTGGATTACTGGTGAACAATTATAGAAAACCCCAATAATTCAGTTATAAGAAATAGAAATAAAATACATACAGTTAAATGTAAGAGCTGCCAAAGACGTATTCATAAATACATACAAAAACATAAATCCTTAGAGGTAGTGCAGTGACAGTACAAGTAAAGTGATCTAACGTCCTGGGGAAAGAAACTCTTTTTCAGTTTGTTGGTTTTGACTTTTATCAATCTGTACATTCTCCCAGAAGTTAAGGGGGAGAACAGATGATGTCCAGGGTTAGTGGGGTCTTTTAGGAAATGCAGTTGGCCAGTGTCGATGTCATGGAGTATGGGCAGCTAGGAACATACCAATCACGCTCATCTGCCCTCACTACACTCCGCAGGTGCCTCCTGTTCAATTCTGAAGAGCTGGAGTACTTTACCATGCAGCAGAAAGTTAACAGGCTCTATGTTGTGGGATGATAGAAGTTGATCAGCAGGTTTTGAGGTAGACAAGCATGTTTCAACTTCCCAAGTCTTTTTTGCCTTCCCCACCTGCTGGGAGATGCGAGTAGACCAGGTGAAGTAAGCCAAGATGTGCAGGAATTTAAAGCTCTCTACCCTCTATACCTTCACTCCATGTATGCAGAGTGCTCTGTGCAATTTGATTTTCTGAAGTCCAAAATAATTTCCTTAGTTTTGCTGATAAGTAGGTCTGGATAATTGTAAGAAAACCATGCCGTGAAATGATGAATCACCTCCCTGTAGGCAAAATAGAGCCTATATATATATATATATATATATATATATATATATATATATATATATATATATATATATATATATATATATATGGGTCAATGACGTGACATGTATTTTTTGTGTCCAAATTCATTTTTTTCCTAAAAAGAATTTGAATAAATACATGTCATATATCAAATGGATCTACAATATGTCCTTTATAAGAAACCCTTTTCATTTTATTGAAATTCAATAGATTTTTTGAGTTTTGGTGTTTGAAAGACCAAAAATGTCAGGTGGTGCGACCGTCCGAACATACAAACAGAGAACAAAACTGAGAAATAAATGTTAATTTTCTCAATAAAATTCTTAATAAAATATTTTGGCATGATTTTATGTTAAATTTCTTATATATGAGGGGAAAAATGCTCAGTGCTAAATACATTAAATGTATATTATTTTAAATTAATATATGGTCGCACCACCTGACATTTTCTGGGTGGTAAAATCAGAAATCTTGTTTAATAATGAATTAATGCTCCCTAAAATGCTGTAAAACCAATATAAATCAACACAATACATTTTTTGGACATAAAAATACATTTTCAAACTGTTTTGCTTAAAATATTTTTTTTTTCTTCTTGAAAATCTTATTTGTCATTGACCCATATACAGTATATATAGAAGTATAATTATGTGCATATATATTTATTAATTTATCTTTATTTTTGTAAAATTTTGTTGTCAAACCATAGGACACAGGTACGGTTAATTTGTCAAGTACACATTTGTATATATACACACTCTCTCTCTCTCATATACATATTAACATTTATTGTATACACATGAAAATAATCTTCATATGTGAATGTAATTGTACACATATTACATATTACTTATTTTATTAAACACTCCAAACTCGTTATATGAAAATTATTTTATTTCTGGTACAGGCATTAATTGTGTACATCTCAGCACCCCCTATGAAAGAGGGGCTTCTTTAGACAGTGACGTGGGGGCACCATGACTAGCATCACAGAAATGCGGAGGACAGTCCATGTGATCCAGAGCATTCGATCCGAGGAAGAAAACACCACCTCGTTGTGTATTTATACGTTGATCATATCTTCTCCTGGAAACTTTGTGTACACCAAAATTCGAAGTGAGCTTCTGACAACAGCAAGGTATCCAACGGCGTGACGTTTGTTGTGGATTCAGTTCAGTGCAGACTTGGTCGTTCCTTTTTTTTTTAAGAATTAAAAGGAGTCAACATTCTTACAGCCATGCTCCTCTGTAAAGGGGCAAAAATAAGCACAGTACATGCCAAAGCACAGCTGCCCAATACATACTACTGAGATGACCTACTAAGGCAGTCTCTATTCAAGGAGAAGGAAACAAATAACAATAGAAAAAAACCACAGAGACAATGCCCTGAATGACTGTATAATGAGTATGAGTTAACTGGAACTGGCGAATAAAACCGGGCAATGGACCAGTCAAACGTATTACCATCCTAGACCAGAAACATAAGCATAAAAAAACGCAAAGGCATTTTGGGAAATTTATGGAGTTTTGTGATTGTGCTTGCTTCTCATATCAATAATGTGTGTTATAATCTGTGCCATGAGCTACTATACAGGGCGGGTAACAGTTACCAGGCACAGACAACATGAAGCACAAGAATCACAATCTAAAAATTATAGACTCCCACTGTTGAATCAAAAGTGGATTCCATATTTATCCACCTGAGTTACAAAGTGTAAACGCTAAGATTTCAAGAAACTGTAGGTTGAACAGAATCTAGTCAACAGTTATAATGGCACCAAGCAAAATTGGTCTTAATAGAGGAATAAGAAAACAATATCAGCACTGACAATACCATCTGTACGAGTAGGACACATCCTAAACGTAGTCCAACAGCCTCAGAATAGCTGCAGGGCATCATACTTAAACTCAAGGAAATCAGTTCATCCGGACAGACATCAAGACGTCCTGCGCATGCCTAAGTCAGGACATTTCCCCACATTTTATTATATATCTAACAAATGGGTGCAATG
Source organism: Triplophysa dalaica (assembly GCF_015846415.1). Classification (NCBI taxonomy): domain Eukaryota; kingdom Metazoa; phylum Chordata; class Actinopteri; order Cypriniformes; family Nemacheilidae; genus Triplophysa; species Triplophysa dalaica. The sequence continues at coordinate 6,989,137 of NC_079566.1, read as the reverse complement.
GTGACAATACGAACAATATCCGGGCTGTCCAAATGGGCAACATTGACATGACACAGACAAAGGCGAACAAACTTAAGTACTGTATGTTCGCAACTTGCAACGTGAGGAGTCTGAGCGTAGGCTGAGCGAGGTTCAGCCATCTCAGAGTCATACAATCAGAACCTTCCACAAAAACCATGCTGAAGTAATAGTGGTCACGAATCTCCGCTTCCCTAATGGTTTCTGGCCACCTCCATCCTTCTCAAATCAACCTTTTAGAAGCACACACATACTTTACTATACATAGCCCACCGCTTACACACACACTGGCATCAGTTTAAGTGTTTTCAATATGAAACAATTTGCACACTGAAGTCAGATTCTAACAGTTAGGAGGCCCTGCCCAAGCCCAGCTCTCTCTCTCCATCTCCAAAGTCTGAAACGTGAAGAACGAGAGAGCGAGATCAAGAAAGGAAGAGAGAGAAGGATGGAGGGAACATGTTCGATGCTCAATATTGGCAGTATGGAGCCTAATGTTGTCATTACATTCTCTGAGTTACGTCTATCCGTTATGTTTACTTCAGGATGAGGTGAAATCCATCACATGTGTCATCTAAAGGAAACCAAAGTGAGAGGGCAAGAAAATGTCAGAATCAAGAGGGGACTACAAGAACATGTCAAGGACATAGATGACTTGTTAGAAGAAAATCAGGTACCTTGTATTGTACTGACAATGAAACTGGTCTCATCAAGTAGGTTATAAACCATCTGTAAGCAAAAAAGATAGTGTTTTAACCATAAGGTTTTACTTAATTTTTTGTGACAATCATTCACAAGATGCTCTTAACCTATACGATCTACTTGTTTTTCCAATCACAGAGGATACCAGAAGTGGCAAAATTATACAATGAAGGCTGTTTTATAAGTTGCATTATGCAAAAACATTCAAATGAGCAAGTGTGGTTGGCCAGCTCCTGCTGATAACAACAGAGGGATAAAGATTAAATTATTTCTGGCTGGTTTGAGTTGGTGTATGAAACTCTAATGGTTTGTGTGTTTACCTGGTCACTGAGTAGTATGTGTATTCCTGTAGGTCCTTGCTTATAGACTTGGTTAATGTGGGACAGTGGCAAAGCCAAAACGCTGGAGATTTTCCTGGTAAGCTCACATGCGGTCATCTCCTCAAGGTAAAGAGCGTGGTAAACTAAACACAAAATAGACATTTAACGTTATGAGTAAAATTTGGCATCAAAATCATGTGATTATACAACCTTAAATAATTATTCCTGACTATGTCATTTTGTGCGCATTTTGTCTTAGCCAAGTTCCAAAGAAAAATAACAAAGTAAAACATTGACTTCTATGCAAAATGAAAAGAGTTTGGTTCCAAAATGACATAACTCCATTTGGAAAAAAAATCTTAAATCAAAACAAACCAACTGCTTTTTGGTTGATATTAACTGGAATGCACAATAAAGAAACATGATTTTTGATCAATTTTAAAAATGGAGTTATACCAACGATATAGATGTTTTTGTATATTGTAAAACCTGGTCATCCCAGAAATAGAAATGAGATAACCTGAACATTATGTTGTTAAAGATGCTGTAGACTTACATGTGTCAATATTACTTGTTAATCCTACAACAAAAAAGAAAGTTCTGATATTTATTTATTCATTTGTATCCTCAGTTCTTCATTGTCACAGTGTGGCAGAAGCCTCAGTTGTGCAAGCCTCAGTTATTGACATTTATCTACCATGTATGGATGTGGGGCTGCCATGATCTCCGTTTTTGCTGTGACCATGCTTCTCCGAAAGAGGGCTGTCATTTGGCGAAGCCTCCATGGAAACATAGACCGTAAGTCTGGGATGCACCGCTCTGTATCGGTTCGCAAACAAACGCACACATTTCTTAATGAGCATAATGCTAGTAACATTAATGCTAAACGTTAACAACACGCTAATTATGTTGTTAACACTCTGATAGCAACAAGCTTATTTTGTTAGCATTGTGCTAACATCACATTAATACAGGTTCACATCATGTAAAAACATGCTAAAACTATATTTAATCATGGTAACTTGCTCTGTGTCTGAAACCACTCCATCATTCACTCCTTATGTATTCACTAAATAGCACATGACATTTGAGTCCATTATATGGGGAAAAAGTGAATTTTTCTATTTTTTGGGGGGGAAAGAAGTGAATGAAAATTAGTGCTCATAGTGCTGTCGCAGACGTTCGTCATAAACATAACGATTAGCTTATATTACACCTGTGTGGCTTTGTGGATAGTTTTCTACAATATTCAAATTTGTTTTCACTTTATTTGTTATGTTTATTGTATTAGTTTAAAATAAAGAGAACAAAACAACCGTCACATTTATTTGCAGGCATGCTTATTTATCACGTTTAGTAAAATTATCGGATGTACACTCAAAATCAGAGTGCATTGTGGGTAAAGGAGAGTGAACGAAGGTAGGGAATGAAGTAGTTCACTCAGGTTTCGGACACCATTACAAAATGGCAGACAACCGATATAGTGCACAATATAGGAGATAGGGAGCGGTTTCAGACACAGCTTTTGTGTTAAATGTATTAGCATCCACAGTTTTGCCACGACAAGCACTGCTCACAATTTTTTCCTTAAAATGTACTCATCTACCTTGATTTCCTCTTTTACAATTTTAAGATAGCGTATCATAATTATATGTCTCTATTTTTTAACCTTACCTTGATTTTAGTGCATTAAAGAGTCGGATTCCATCAGCTGCACCACATATTTGGACTAAATCTTCACGAGTTAACTTCAGTAGATCAGAACCTGAGAGACAAAACCAACTGTATCAAATCTGTCTCAGTATTAAACTTTTATTTATGCCTTATGTCTGTTATTTATTTCATGCTGCAAACACTAAAATACCTGAGAAATGAGTGAACATGCGACTGTATGAGTTAAATCTATTCTTAAGCAGCCACTTCTGTGCCTCCTGTATAGACGCTGTGGGACTCAGAGACTGCAACGAAAGAATTGAAATCAAAGACATTTCGATTGCTATCTAGGGCAGAACCGTAAATCATTATTGAAACAGAAATATGTAATAACCTCCGTAGACACGATGCTAACCGGGTCCACCTGGTGGGTAGGTGATGATGACTCGCTAAAAAAATGTCAAAAGATTAAAATGATGCATAATTGTAGATCGAGACGCAATAAAGGAAGCACAGAAATGTTTCAATGATGTGTCACCTGTCCGGTCTCGTGGTGCTCGTACTGTAGGAGGTGTGTGTGCTGGAGGTGAAGGTTGGAGTGGCTGCTGTATTCGGATTGACGTATGGACTATCCGGCCACGGGGAACACTGACACCCAGAGACAGAGATAAATGTCAGGAAGTACAAAACAGGTGACATAGAATCCAGAAAACAAAAATGATCTAAAAGCAAATATGGCCAAATGTTAAAACATAGCAAAGACGAGCAGACGCTTACACTTCCTCTCTTGCTTTTGGCGATGGAATCTCCGCAGTCTGCAGGAAGTGTCCGCTTGCTCGATTTCTTCAGCTCTTGTTCCACAGTCTCCTCGATCACAGGCTCTAATCGAGTCTGCACACACACCAGTGAAAAGGTTAGGTGGCGTTTCTGTAGCTTAAATGGTAACGCGCTTTTAAATGCACTTAAAGTTGCTTTAAATAAAAGTCAAATGCATAGATGTAAATGTAAAAGATCCACACACACAAAGTAATATATCCATATCACTGATGTTAACGGCTGAGCTCAATATTCTTGCCTCTGACAAAATGGTGGTGTCATAAGAAGGCTGATATTTCTCTTTATCGTGTGCAGTCCGCTTTTCCATCTTCTCTCTGTCAGTTTTCTGTTTTCTGTCGGCACCCTTTGGCTGTCAAAAGATAAAGGACACTGTAACTGTTACATTAAAGCTGTGTAATTATTTTGGAGTATGTATTGACAGAAATGCAATAATATTAATAACTATGTCTTCAGAGATGTATTAAGACCTTACATAATGAATCGTTATGTTTTTATTACCTTGAATGAGCTATTTCTTTTTACATACACCGCAGGTCCCCTTGCACGGAATTCGCCAAGTTGTTTCTAAAGTATACCTAAACGGACAACCTGCTCTACAGAGCGTTTCACAAATACGTTATCTCCTTCGGCAAAGAAGCCAAATCGTGATGACATCTTAGGTCTGTGGGTGGGTGGAGTAAGCCGTTGGTTGCAATTCGCAACCTCACCGCTAGATGCCACTAAATTTTATACACTGGACCTCTGACTGAGATTACAAATTGGCTCCATCACAATGGTTGGCTAAAACAGTGGCTATAAATTAAAGCTTTTTGGCTATACGAGGTGACATTAGCTGAGAAGGAATGTCATGAAATTTCATTAAAAATGATTGAAATATTTGTTAAAAACGATTCAATTATACACAATAAAACTATCAGTCCTTATTTTTTCTTATGTTTTTCAAGTCTAAATGCAAATGAAGAAAATATGGATCCAAAAATGAAGCCTCACACTTTAGTCTTGCACGTGATGCATTATTTCTTGCGTGCATGTGGTTTGTGTTACCTTGAAGACTTTGATCTGGCAGCTGCCCGAGTGCAGGTGCTCCGTGTACTCTCCGCTTTCATCCTGTTTAAAGGTGTCGATCTGGATACGAAACGGAACTCCTTTTTCTCCGCCGTGTTTCCTCGGGGTGAACTCTGTACTGATGCAGTGAACCTTCATGAGGAGAGCGGAAGGAAAGAGAATCAGCGTGGAACGCAACACTGGCTCCTGAAGCTGTTCTGAATTTGTTTGGCATGCTTTTGCCCAGATTGGGATGTGAGCAGATACGCTTTTAATAAACAGAATGATATTCACATTTGCTCCGAGTCAAAGTCTAAGGATAATGTCAAGGAGTCTACAACCCTATTACGACCCCTTCTGACCCCCTCCAAGTTGTCCGAGATATTAATATGTCGTATGTCTCTTTTGGCATGACACTTGGGCCAGTGTGGAATGAGCAATGACGAGTGATGAGAACAGGGGATAACGGGTTAGTGAGATGTTTCTTTTGGCATGTTCTACTCCTTATCTAATCAAAACAGTCTTGCTTACTTAGTGCTGGTCAACTTCATAGAGACCTGAAGCAATATGCACTGGTAAATGCTCAACTACATATTTAGAGATACAGTATTTCACAGGAGTATCTACACCCCTCACATTTTAGTTAATATTTTATTATATATTTTCGTTTGACAACACTGAAGAAATGACACTTATACAATATATACTAGTGAGTGTAAAGCTTGTATAACAGTGTAAATTGGCTGTCCCCTCAAAATAACTCAACACAACTCCATTATTGTCTAAACCGCTGGCAACAAAAGTGAGCTGCCGCACTTTGGAGCAACAGTTCATTGAGGGAACCATGAATGCTAACATGCACTGTGACATACTGAAGCAGAGCTTGATCCCCTCTCTTCGTAGTATATTGTAGCAAAGTGTCATTTCTTCAGTGTTGTCACATGAAGATATATAATAAAATATTAACTAAAATGTGAGTGGGTTACTTCTGTGAGATATTGTATTTATGTCATTGTGTTGTAGAAAGACAGCTTGTGTGTGCTCGTATGTACCTGCACAAACACAGACGCTCTCTTCGAGACATCCCACAGGAACTCTGCAGCATTTAGCTGGGAGGCGTGTGTGAAGGGCTCAGTGATGCCAACCGACATAGGGATATCTGTAACAAACACATGACACACTGTTAGGCACAACACCGTTTTGATACTGTGAGCGTGAGTGAATCTAAACTGTGTCCCTAAAGTACTATGTGATCACACAGCATGACCTCACCGATGTCAAGGAGGCGATCGCCGGGCCGATTCCATTTCCAGCCCTCCAGCTGCTGGTGCTCCATGTACTGAAGCCTTCGGTCATGGAAAACCACCCTAACTATACTCTACAACCCACCCCAAACAGACACAACACATTAGAACAAGCAGCACTCTTAAAGGGCCACACACCTCACCAGTGTTTCCTGCAACACTTTTTAGCAGCAATGATACTGTCTTTTAAGTACTTAGAATTATAGTTGTGTCGTGCTTGTGTTTAAATATCTATATTTATATTATATTCATAAAAGGCCATGCATTTGTACTTTATCTTTTACTTATTTACTGTTAAATAAACAAGTTAGGAGTCCTGAGCCCTCTGTAGATTCACTGACGTCACAGCGCTGGCACTAAACGGTGATGCAGGAGACACCTCCGCATACGAATCCCGAAGAACATTACACCGGTAAACGCTAAAATTCTCGTACCTTCACAGTCTTGTTATTGAGTTCCGGCATCTCCCCTTTTTTCCTGTTATCAAGCAACCGGATCTCATAAGACTGGCCTACAGGGGAATATGTGTGATATTGCATCTTCTTAACAGGCTCATAAAGAGAGAGAGAGACAAACAGAATGGAAATCATACCTTGGTTTAGGTAGGTGAGCGTCTCATCGTGCAGTTTAACAGCGGGGGACGTGGCGGCACACAGCACATACTGAAACGGAGGATTCTTGGTGTCGGACTCCACAGGAACACTAACATCTTCCTGCTTAAAGATGGGCAGGGCCAACACATCACTGCAACACAGATAGATTATATGAAAAAGTTGAATCTTTATGTCAGTCAAGAACCACAGATCATCTCCTGCTTTTAGCATAAAAGTGGTTGTTGTAGGAACAGGTATGGGGGACTCCCTGCTTGCTCACACCCAACAAAGCCACTCTTATCCTGCTGAACCACCAACATCCAAAAACACAAAATTCTCATCAAACTACTTGGAAAAATGAAAGGATAACAGACACTGGGAAGTCAGAAATGTTGGGATATATAAACATTAATTTGCATTGTAAGTCACCAAACGGCCAAGCATATTGAAATATTATTGGCACAAAATGAGAAAAGGTCTCACAGTGGAGACACATGTACAGACGCTCTCATGTTACTGCTGTCACAGCAAGAGCACCGAGTCAGTAGTCTGTTAATGCGTTTGACATGACGTGGTGTGGTGTGACGTTTGCACCATGACATGCCGCGTGTAGGATCCGTACTGCCTGCAATCTGCAGCGGCTTTCTGAAACTTGAGCAGCTCCACTGTAACATTCCGTTCCACAGCTGCTCATTCCTCAGACGGGGATGATCGCAAGTTAGATAATCTAAGCATCACACCCTCGTTCACCTCAAGCGCTAAACATTAGCACTTCATCACAGCACAGACGGACAGACACAGTGGGGAAAATGATAAGGGTATCTCCATGTTACCCTGAGCTGACCCTGTTCGGTGAAGACTTGCCAACCCTGTACAAGCCTTTCAGAGGAAGCTGTGTGTACCAAAAACATCTCCATTTTGGTAGTATCAGCCTTTACGCTCATGCAAATTAAACATACAATACTCGAGTATGTACACTGCCCAATGCCACCAGAAGACACAGCAGTGACGCGTGGTGCTGGAAAGTGACAAGAAACTTGATAGCACACGCGTGGAGCATGTGAACTGGTCTCTTCACTCAGTCTCATACCAATAACAACACTTCCACAGAACGTACCCCCTACCACTGACTACGCCTAATCATTACGACTCTCTCACGCAAAGTATTTCAGACATCTGCATGTGCACAGATCAAATGCTGACGCTGCGCTTTCCACCACAAGCTCTTAAAGCCTCCCAGAGTAAAAAATAATGGGATCTGATCTTGGTGCATAATGTGTATTCCCCATCATGAAGTGACCGTAATTTAAACTGCTTGTGGAAATATAAAAACCACTTCCGCCCGTTTAGAGGCAGTGCAGTTTCTTCCATTGCAGTGAACACACCGTGATCAAGAAGTACTGCGATATTTATTCAACAACTAATTTTATTAAGTATATTCGGTGTATTAAAAAAAATCTTATTTAAAGCTGCAGTGTTATTTTTGCAGCTCTAGCATCTTTATATTTATGATGATAATACACATCCTCGGTTGATCAGGTGGGCTGTTCAGGTTGCGCGCAGACTGAGAAAAGTATTGATAGCTGATAGTTTTCAGGGGGCATCAATCCATGGATGACTTTTGATAAGTATCTATACATATCTAGATGTGATGCACATTTCACAAAACCTGTGAATAGAATAATCTAATGATGTGCAGACCAACCCTTCGAATATGTTCTCCACTTTTAACAATAAACAGTGTCTGGGTCTCCCGAATGACCAATGACGTCACGAGGGACCATACAGTTTTGCGTCTGTCCGCAGTGCATATGACGTAATGCAGTTTAACCTTTAAAGCTAAACAAGTTCAGACAAAATATGTTCCCCAGTTACTAACACTTGCAAACAGACTAAAATGTAACTTACTCCACCTCTTACAACTAGAAATTACTTACGTTCGACCAGAAGAGTAAACAACACCCTGTTCCAGGAAGTAACGTTAACGTACAGTTACTTCAAATGTGGCTGCTATCATTTTAGTACATCGACTTTACGGTTCCTCGAAAGAAGTGTGAAGAAATGAATTCATGCTTAACTTACAATATATAACAATGATCTGATGTTTATATTGTTTAAGCAGTATTACGAATGTGCAACTCGTTGCCTTTTGTTTTGAGCTAGCTATAGCCACATATATATAGCCCTATTTAAACAAGCCGACGGTAACGACAACAATCTCGCGATGAAACAATTGGTAAACAATGGCACCGGACTTAAAATGTCGTGTGTTCTCCCATATCATCGACTGGTTTTCTAAGCTTTGTGAATAAAAAGTGAGGGCAGGACAGTTAGCCGACTAGCTGGCCATCATAGGTGTAACACAGTTCAGGCTAGTGTGTTGGAAATCTGGTGAGCCATTTGCATGTGCGCTAACCTCATGCTGTACGCGCCAGCCCCGAGCTCCTGGCCGATGCCAGATAAACTGGCATCAAAGTCGTGCACAAGACCAGACTCGATGGAAGCATCGTCCATCTTCAGCACCCACGCCATGGCGCCCAGATCCTTCTCCTCCGACTCTAACCGAAGGGCCGCCAGCTTCACCTCGTACCGACACCACCTGCGCGGAGCTCGCGTTGCAGCTGACAGACTGCTGGAGTCTGCTAGTCCTACTAGTTGTGGGTTAGGTGGCCACCCACGGAAGGCTAACTGATGAAAGCAAGACAAATGACTCGAGCCCGGACTGCCGTGTGCCTCGCCATTGCTTCAGTTTCACAGGAACACGGGCGAGAAATACCAGCCTCGGGATGAGTTGAGCCGTCGTGAAGTAAACTCGAGCCTCGCCTTTGTGGTCATCAACACCGAATTATTTCTATCTCCAACTTCCCAGCAGACGTGTATCTTTATTCCGGGGGAACCGTGCGTCTTACGCGCCTTTCTGTATTAGCACATCATATCTGTATGTAATCTTCCATTATATAAAAGCAGGGAGGGATGACGCTGTTGACAGTCACCGCATTCACACGCAACGTCCGCCGGAGTTGGGCTGGCAGACCTCGCTCGCTTTGATCTCTCGGCTGCTGTGGTGATCCTAAACACGGTACCCTGTTTTTGCGTACGCTGTCCTCCGAAAGCGCTCGCCCAATTTCATCGCGCTGAGTGCGTGGTTAGGCTGACACTTCGGGAATTTCACAAGGGGCCAAAGATCACGGAACATCGACACGGCCCTCTGTCTACCACAATGCAAATTGCAAACCCCAATCGCTAGATATCCACAGCCGCAGGAAGGAGCTGGTCGGCGATCTGACAGCCAATCACTTCCCTCTTCTCGGAGCAACGAAAGCTCTATTGGCCAATGGACATTCACATTTCTGACGTCATCGTCTCTCTGACTAGTGGAGTCTGATATGCAGAAGCCACTTTCATCTTCCAAAAAATAACGTTTAAGTTAAGTAATATATCAACAAGACGTATTTTTATATTTTATTTGAGAATTGATCTTAATTTTAACAAAAATGAAAATTGATGCTAATTTAAGATTAGTTTAATGTTATCATTTTAAGAAACTGTTTTGCGAATTGAGAGTGCACTTTTTTGGTTTAAAATTAAAAATGTTGCTGAGTATGGAGGACCAGAAGAGTCTTGTGTTAACCAATATAGCTTTTTATTGTTTAATAACTAATTTTACACTAAAATTAGGCATTCATCCATTTGTTTAACTGAGAGCCAGAGTAGTCCAAAAAATCCATTTAGTAAGGGCGCCACTGAAATTACACCAAAATGCAGTCAAAATTGCTTCTTGCTAGATAAACTTGTGTGAGATTGACAGCTCCTCGTAGAAAGGCCTGCAGCAATTTCCAAAGTTTTAGTAGAGATACGTACAAATAGTAATAGAGTGTCCTTTACGGTGTTACGGAATTATAAGTGAATCAAGTGTAAGTAAATCAAAAATGTAATGGTTTAGAATATGGACCAATGAACTAGATGTAAACACATAAAGAATATGCCTAGTAATTTAAATGTACTAAACGTTTTAACTTAATTTCTTTATATTGTTTTGTATGACACGATACATATCCCTGTCTCTTCAGTTTTGAATTAATCGACGTTACACTCATGCAACTTAATAAAGCTCTACGTTTATACTACAATCATGCAAAGTTATGTCATTCATGTGTTCGATCTTACCGCGAAGTACTGCAGCAGTACCGCTGCCGGGTCTGAAAGCTTTCGGTGTCCAGTTGCCAGAACAGCATTGCATTACAATGTGCGACGGATTCCCGATCAAAACTCAAAACAACCAGTGACAGCGACCGCTCTCGAGTCACTCGGTTCTTGTTTATCAGCAGTGAACTTCAACCTATACAACGCACGCGATCGCCCCTCCGTGACTGAATATACTGTTGCAGTACGTACTATGATCTTGCTACCAAGCGTTTTGTGCATTTGCGTTAAATTCTCTTTATTGGTTCCTTGCTGTGAAATAGGACATTAATAAGGCAGCAGATCATTATATTTTCGTGGTAAATTACACGCATTGGGCCTCATTCATGAAGTATTCCTAAACACAATGACTGAATTCCGAGTAATTTGCGCGTAAATCCCGGACCTTCCCGAAACTTTTTTCCAGATACACAAATACTTCGTAAAATTGATGGTAAAATGTGTGTTTGTTAATGAATTCCAATTGTAGGTAAACAGGGCTCGCATGCACGCTCAATCACAATAAGCACAATCCCTGCCTATGCACTACACAGCTACGCAAATTACGTATCTAGAAATGCCGGAGTCCTCTGGACTTCCTTAGTTTAGCTACATTATATTGCATTAATGCATAAGAGACTATGCTATATATGCCTACCAATACATTTATGAATTAAACTCTGACCATCAAAGTGTTTTTAACCATCTGTAATACTATTCTGAAAATAACCATCTGATGGCGCTTGAGAGAAACGCGTTGGTTGCTGTGATTTGAAATATCCACGACAGTTACATGTTCCCAGTATTTTATTTTGAAGAATATAAAAATGCAGTGTAATATTAACTTCTCTATTGTTGTGTTGTAGAAGTATAATGGTTGGTCAATGTAGTGTTTGTCCCGCCCCTTCTCCACTGTGATTGGAGGGCTCTGTGAAAAAGGACAGTGACGAGTTTTCGGTTAACATAAGTTAAAGAGTAAAAAATGCAAGACAGGCCAAAATAAATCGTGAATAATCATTTTGATACATAGTGCATCAAGATGCAGTGTCATCAGTTTGTCTAAAAGAAACGTTTGAATGTTTTACGCCGCATTTACACGTGGTATGGAGCAGGTGTATATTTCTTTTGTGACGAACATTTTCATGAATCCATAAACTTACGTCATAACGACTTTACGACTTCAGTCGCTCTGCGCGTGTTTAATGAATGACCCATTGTGTTATTGTTGGGGGTCCATACTAAATATGTGACCCCGGACCACAAAACCAGTCTTAAATAGCACGGGGACATTTTTAGGAAAAAGACAAAAAAACATTGTATGGGTCAAAATTATAGATTTTTCTTTTATGCCCAAAATCATTAAGATATTAAGCAATGATCATGTTCCATGAAGATATTTTGTGAATTTCCTACCTCATTTTTTGTCTCTGATTAACAACTTCAAAGGCAATTTTCTCAATATTTAGATTTTTTTTGCAGCCTCAGATTCGTGAGTTTTAAACGGTTGTATCCCAGCCAGACATTTACCTATTCGAACAACTCATACATCAATAGAAAGCTTATTTATTCAGCTTCCCGATTATGTAAAAATCTAAATTTTACCCATAAGACTGGTTTTGTTGTCAAAAAGTCATCCATTTATCCTTTAGAATCTAATGTTATATAACTTTACTCGAGCTGCACAAAAAAGGCGTTTAAATTAACTTTCAATAAGAGAAACAGAAGTACATAAAGTAAACATGAGGAGTTTGTTCATTACTGTACATTTTCTTTATTTTAATTTTGTCGTTAGCACGGTTCTAGAAATGCAGCGGGGAGAGAGATAGAGAGAGAGAGAGAGAGAGAGAGAGAGAGAGATGAAGCTTCCTCACAGGTGATAAAGGCTGACACTACAGGAAATAAGTGACAAGACAATTGCAGCATTTAAACGCGTAAATACATTTCTACAAATATCCCATCAGAGAAGAATGACACTATATGCTACTTAAAATAATTCACGCGCCCTCAGAACATCACAAGATCATCCTGAATGTTATATAAATACATATCGCCTGTGGTGTGGCATCACATCTGGCCCCGCCGGGTGACGCATGGCCCATTAAGCCATGACCGCAACCAGAAAGTTCAGATTCTATTCATGACATGCACATAGCCAAGCAAAGTATGCCTTATAATAAAGCAAGCTCGACCTGAACTGATATGACCGTTAATAATTAATAGTGAGCAATTAGGAACGTTAATAACATGTTGTTCAGAGTTCTTAACTTCATCTTAAAAGTTTGACCTTTTTTGATAAAAAGTAATGAACTCCGTGTTGCACAACGACACAAACAACACCCCCCCCTCTTCCACCGGACTTCTCTGTGCTGGATTTTACATATATTAAATACCACAACCTTCTCCCAATGCATCAGACACACACACACTCACACACGTTTCAGTCATTTACAAGGCAACAAAACAATTGTTTTGACATAAGCAGACCACCACACACCGTGGTCTCTCTCTCTCTGACATGAATGATGATGATCAGTTTGGAGGAAGAGGTTTAGTCCAATGGCGCTTCTCACAGCGTGTCTCACTGGAAGGTTCTGTGGTGCCAGAGGAGGGTGTCCAGTGGTGTCGATGTATGCAGCTTTTTGTATTTGTCGGTAAGCTGTGTAGGTGTTTGTTTGTGTGCGCATGCGAGTTAAAAAGCCAGCTAGGGTCCCTCTGCACTAAGAGAGTGCTATAGTTCTGAATGAAGATTGCAGAGCTACATGCCCTGCTCTCCCACATCTGTAGACTGGTCGCTTCCACCAGAGCCGCTCTGAGCTCGCTTTATGTACAAGTTCAACAGTTTTAGCTGGGAAGAAAGAGAGAAAGAGTGTGTCACAGCTTACTCTATTAATGCTTTTCTTTAAGACATTCATTGGTCGGTCTCTCCAAGATGACACCCATAAAACGCTTTCCTGAATAATGTGATGCCGTTTCTTATTTACTGCATAAAACATGTATTCGATGAAAGAGCTGAAAATCGTCTGTAAAAGAAAACATCTCACCTTGCTGCCAGACAGCTGGCTAAGGTGAGGCTTCAAATCCTCTCCAATGACGGAATAGATGGCCACAAGGCAAAATACGCATGCTTTTCGTACACTGCTCTCAGAGTTATCATAACCCTGCGAAAGAATAGCAAAGAAATGAATTACAAGAGCACAGTGACAATCTTTGTCAGGACCTGTTAGCCCTATAACATCAATGATTAAAAACAATCACAGTATAAATATAAGCAATTAGTTTAAGAAAGATTTTTACATTGTATTTGGCTTTATATGAACACAATACAGTCATTACCTGTAAGAGTCCAGGGACTACTTCAGGAAGCATTTGATGTAGACCATCTTTGGGCAGCCGGTCGATGACTTTGGTTAGCATCTTGATGGCAGCCAGGTTAATTGGGTAGTCGGCCGATTGGATGATGGGGCACAACACCTTGATGCACTGATCGGGACTTATTGAATTGGCCAACATAGATGCCGACTCTTCTGCAGCCCGGACCACCTGAAACAGAGCCAAAAATACATTTTCTAAGGTGTATACAAAAGCACTCCAAGTTTCTATTCTAAGGCGATCTTGTGCATGCCTGTGACATTTGTTTAATCCCGACCTCTTTGTGAGGGTCTTTATGTGCTTCCAGGGTCTTCATAATGGTGAGTTCGGCATAATTTTTAAAGCGCCATGGCTGTCTGCTAAGGATCTCCTTCAACACCCGCAGTGCTAATGCCCGGATGACATGCTAAAAAAAAAAAAAGAGTAACAAATGTAAGTGATGTAACTCGGACTTGTATCGGATTTGTACGTGGTGCATGCATACCTCGCTGTCCCCGAGGGTTTCCAGGAGCAAAAGGAGGATGGTTTTGAAGTGCTCGTCCCAAACATGCAGTTGTGTTTCTCTGATCAGACGCATTAGCTCACAAAGCGCCGCTTTCCTCTCCTCCACTCGCTCGCTGTGGTTTGAGAGCTCCTTCAGAAGCTCAGCCACCATCTCAGACTGGTCCACACCACTGTCTGTTAACAACATCAACAGAAAACAAATCAGACCCACACAGGCTTATTTGAACAACATTAAAGGGGTGATATGAAACACTTAATGCAAATATTTGTAACATATTCTTGTAAACTTGTAACAAACCAAAGACAGAAAAACACTGATTCGCCCCATATGACCCCTTTGACTTTTTTAAGTACATTGCTTTTGTTCTGATATGTTATTTTAAGAAACATTGTCTTACCATCTGTGAGCGATTCTGAATCTTGGTCAGCTTCTTTCAGGCTCTTATTAAAAGGGGAGGAGCTAAAAGAGTCAGAGTAGCTGACTGGCTGGTAATCTCTTGTTGGGCGGGGACTAGAGGAGAGCAGTGGCATCGTATTTAACAGAGAGGTTTTGTTATCCAGTGCCGTCCTACCAGTGTCTGTAGTTTCAACACCTCCCTGCACACATTCACAATACATTACCACCATAGCAACATGCCTCAATTTTTAGGTTCATCATAAAAAAAACACATGACACACAGTATTAATATAGTGTAAATTTGACACAATGCTTTTGGACCTCAAAAGACTATAGGAAGAAGACAGATAACATGGTTCACAATCAAAAGCACACACTTTGAAAAAGAAACACTAGAACATTTCTAACCTCTTCTCCACCGTCTCCATCTCTTTTTCGTGGTGGCTCTGTCATGTCCTCTTGGCTGCGGACGCTGAAGTTTTGGATGGCCTGACTGACTCCTCTCAGAGAGCTGTAGATCTCTTCAGAGTTCATGTTCTCTGTATCGTAATCAAATGCACTGTGCACACATACAAAATGAAATATAGTCATGTTGGGGTTGTGAGAAAAAGTAATTTAAGGTTTATCAAAAGTTTTTCTGAGCCTATGGCATAAAAGTTAAGTACCTTGGTGAAGGTGTGTTTTGTGATGTGTTGGTAGGGGAGGTTAAGGGGCTTGACCAGCTGGCTGGTGATCTAGGGGTGTGTCGGGTGAGAGGGCTTCCAATCTGAGCCTAGAAAAACGAAACAAACAAACGACCACAAACTTCAGTGTTTCCAGCGGCCTTAAAAATGTATTATATATTACTATAAAGATTTATATTATAAACTAAACCAGAATTCACAAACAAACTGCAAAAATGGGTGTTAAATTATGGCTGTTTTAAGACATGATACAGTATATCGTCAGTATTACCTGGGCTGTGTTGCCGGTGTTTCGCAGGTGGTTCTGTAATAATTTGGTGGCTCCGTCCTGAAAGGTTTTAGGTAATGCTGCTAGCAGCATTGTGAACTCTGGTGTGTTTAACTGGAACAGTGAAATCAACACAGACTGTGCTGCCTGAAAATAAAGCATATCATTAAAATGTAAAACCAGTCAATACCACCAGCAAAAATTTACATATAATTACACTGAAAGATCTCGGTGTAAAATGTGAAAACACCATGAATCAGTTAGGGCAGAGTATCTGTTTAGCATCAACACTTTGGGAGGTTTAAGGTTTTGTAGACCTTTCAAAGCAAAGACATAAACATTCAAAATAATTTCCATGTAAGCATGTGTATGTTTCTCGTATCTTGTACCTTTCTGACATCAGAGCTCTTTGGCTCAGTGGTCCATGTAATGATACGTGACACCGCCAATCTGGTTTCACTGGAGTTGACAAAATCTTGTGGCTCCATCTGTAGTGTCAGTGTTTCTATGTACTTCAAAATGGCCACCTTCACCTGAAACATTATCCTCATGTTACAACTCTGCAGCAAAATGATCTGCCAACTAAGGCATAAAATACCATCTAAGACACCAGCAGCATTAAAGGTGTGCTCACCCTCAGATTGTTCCCAACCTGTATACATTTCTTTGTTTTGCTAAACACAGAGGAAGTTATTTGGAATGAAATCTGTTTTGTTTTTGACATTCTTCCTTTGTGTTCAGCAGAACAAACAAATGAATACAGGTTGTGAGCTACCATGAGGTTGAGAAAATAATGGCAGAATTTTCATTTTTTGGTGAACTATCCCTTTAATTACTCCTTTACAGCACATACACAAAACACACTTTTACCTCAACACACAACTGTCCACCAGGTAAACATTTTCACATACAAACCATTCAGCGGTCCCAAACCATCAAAACAGTTATCCACCAGTTACAGGCAAACATGACATCACACATTCATAGCCATTCTTCAAATTCGTCAAATGAAGCAAGACAGCAGGGGGAGGTTGGAATGAGCATGGCGGGTGTGACTGGGCTCATAATGCTTTTCCAATATGCAGGGTATATAAAGTATCTCACAGAAGTGAGTACACCCCTAACATTTTTGTAAATATTTTATTATATCTTTTCATGTGACAACATTGAAGTGAGTGTACAGCTTTTTTAACAGTGTAAATTGGCTGTCCCCTCAAAATAGGTCAACATACATCCATTATTGTCTAAACCGCTGGGGACAAAAGTGAGTACAACCCTAAGCGAAAATGTCCAATTTGGGCTTAAAGTGTCAATATTTTGTGTGGCCACCATTATTTTCCATCACTGCCTTAACCCTCTTGGGCATGGAGTTCACCAGAGCTTCACAGGTTGCCACTGGAGTCCTATAAAGGTATTCACCTTTACCCTCAGCTACTTTGGCAAGGCAGTGGTTTTTGTACTCCTCACCTGGTTCCCCCACACACACTTGACACCATCTGAACCAAATAAGTTTATCTTGGTCTCATCAGACGACAGGACATGGTTTCAGTAATCCATGTCCTTAGTCTGCTTGCCGTCAGCAAACTGTTTGCGGGCTTTCTTGATCATCATCTTTAGAAGAGGCTTCCATCTGGGACGACCAATTTGATGCAGTGTGCGGCGTATGGTCTGAGCACTGACAGGCTGACCCCCACCCCTTCAACTTCTGCAGCAATGCTGGCAGCACTCATATGTCTATTTCACAAAGACAACCTCTGGATATGACACTGAGCATGTGCACTCAACTTCTTAGGTCGACCATGGCGAGGCCTGTTCTGAGTGGAACCTGTTCTGTTAAACCTGTAAAACCACAATAATGGCTGTGTGTCGAATTATTTTGAGGGGACAGCAAACTTACACTGTAAGACAAGATGTACACTCACTACTTTACATTGTAGCAAAGTGTCATTTCTTCAGTGTTGTCACACAAGATAAAATGTGAGGGGTCTTCTTTGAGATACTGTATGTTGTCAGGAGACTATTTATTGCTCATTTATTGGAAAACTGAGTTAACTACAAAGTTTGCTCCTAAAGTTTTAAATGAGACAATTACAATAGTCTAGGGTAGTGGGGGCTGCGCGTAACAGAATTGTTTCCCCTGTGTCTCACTGACCTGTACTGCTTGGTGCCACACTTGGATATTTTCCTCCAGTGTGCAAGCATGTCGTCGCTTTCTGAGGGGAAACAATTCTATAGCCCCGCCCCCGTACCAGCAACAGCGCCTTTTCCCCGGCTTCAGAGAGAGAGAGGGAAAGCACATAAATGAAAGAAAGCCCCAGACAGGGAGAAAGAAGGGTAGGGAGGAACAGGAGAGGATGCAGCTATAAGTAATACTGCTGCAATGTTGAAAGTAAGGTAGATAGAAAAGATGATGATGGGTGATGTGCATGTGTGCGTATGACAAATTTGGTTTTGGGACCAGGAATGGGCTCGGAGACTCTAATGTAAAGCAAAATCTTTGGGGGATGCACAACATTTTTGTAACGTCAACCTGAGTGTACTGACTCAACTAAACCCTACGTATTAAACCAATGATCTCAAGTCTGATTTACACTCTATCATACAGACAGTGCGAGAAAAACACTCACACAAACAACACAACAAATTGCACTTACCTTCAAGTTGGGTGTTTGTGTTTGGTCAACTGTGAATCTCATAAGGATGGTAAACTGTAGATCATTAGGGAAAGATTCTCTGAAGATGACATAAGAGGAAAATACTCAGTGTCAACACCTGCATCAAACACAATTTGATATCGGAGTATAACAGAGACACCGGCCTCCAGTTGTTCCATCTCACACACCTTGAGACATCTAGGGCTTTCTGTACTTTGGCTTGTACTGAGCCGAGCAGGTCTGCCCCCATTTTCTTCAGCAGTTGAGTGAGTAACACAAAGAGCCAGTCCTGGAGATCCTCTTTATGAACCGCAATGAAGTCCACCAGTGTCTCCAAAAACATGCTAAACACCTGTGCAGAAAATTCATCAGCAGGAGACATTAGAAAACAAAAGAACACCTCAACAAGCAAGCAGTTTAAAAGATTCATGCATGCATCTTCTTCAATTTGAGAACATTAATGGTTTGCATTTGTTAGATATGGTTGCAGCATATATTAATGTTGAAATGTTTGTTTTTTTATCTCCCAACAGAAAAATAACCAAGTTGAACCAATAACATCCCCCACCTTCATCCAAAACTGACTGGAAATACAAGCTTTAAAACACGAACAACTTGCATTCAATTTGAGATGTATAAAACACAGGTGCGAATCGCCGTCAATAGCATCCAAGCTCGAAAAAACTAACAATAGAAATAAAGGAAAAGGGTAAATAAGGCTTTCTACTACCCCCTAAAAATTTCAGAAATATCTTGATGATTTGTTATTTAAATATCTCATATAAATACGAGTGAATCAAATTGCTGACATTTTGTGATTGAGCCAGCAGCTAATCATGGGAGATGATACAGGTGCTACTAGTTATTTACCTACTAGGAAATCTTTTGTTATGTTTATAACAGAGAAATTGTTTAGATAAACTTGATTATTAACAAAGGAACATATTAATAGCGGGATCAAGAGCATCATTGTCATTTGTTAGACATTAAGATTTTAATCAAATATTGCCGTTACTGATTAGTATATTAGTAATGAAAAGTAACTGAAGCCCTGTTAGCATTCAATACCAAACATAGTCAAAAACTGAACTAATGGTTTTTAACAGGGTACGCAAATTCAGTTTCTGTGCAGCGGTAAGACAGAAAAAAATCAAGCGGTCAAAAGCAAAAACCAAAATAACGATTTGCATAAAAGTTAACCAAACTTACTCTCTACAGTTCCGTCAGAAGGTAAAGCATGAAAGAAAACAAACAAACTGGTGAATTTCTATAAAACCATAAAAAAGACAATAAATACTCACTGCAAACCATTTGTTGAACATCAACATTAATGATAAATACACCATAATTATATTCTTCAAACCTTTCCACTGCTAATAAAAAATAACCCTATTGAAAAAATGAAATGAATAATAGGTACAATGACCCTTCATAAAAAAACTCTAAAACAAAATAAGAAAGAATGAAACGTATGAAACGTTTACAAAATGTTGCAATACACATTCAATATGACCGGTAATCACACCCAGGGGTTTCCCAGACCCCTGAAGAGCTGTAGAATGTGATAGTGTTGGACAGTTTGAGACTGAATGAGTGTTGTACCTTAAAGGAGGCAGAACTGATACTGGATTCTGCCGTGCCGAAGCCTCTGGAATCACGCTGCAAATCAGAAACAGGGGCGGGCCATAAGCCCAGCAAATCAGATAAATTGGGCGGAGCTACGGATTACCCGACAAAATAGAGAAGAATGCCAGGAGGAAGTTCCAGGAAAACGAGTGAGAGAAAGAGAAACACCTCAAACGTGGGTTAGTCTGTTTGTGTTTGTAGGACTGGGCTGTCGGGCCAATTGTTTTGAGATACTGTCTGAAAAATTATCGCTTTAAGATTTTATGACCACCCCTTATGTTTTACTTTTAGGGTGACAGTCCCAATACGTGTTTGCAGGAGGGGAAAAACAGAGGTAAATAAGGAGGCAGTCTGGGGCGGCGCTGCAGCGGTTGGAAAAAGACGACTGAACCGACTGGCAGCATCAGAATCCTCTCAAATCAAACCATGCTATTAGCCACGGTCCTCAACCCAAGAGTTAGTGCGCACAGCACATGCCTGAGTGTGTGTGTATGTGGCGAGAACGCGGGCTGTGGTGAGGCAGAATCCGATACAGTCAGGCAAGTTTCTGTGATGTAGAGGTTCATGCTGGTTTATGTCCGCAGAAGTGCGTGTATGTGTGTGTGTGTTGGTGAGCTGGAGCGTGTTTGGAAGCGGCATGCGACAGTACCTTGCTGTGCGGGTCAGCAAACATCCTGGTGAAAATTTCACACAACCTTTTCAGCTCAACTCGGCTAGAAGAGAAAAAACAACACATTTGCTTTGAACAGCAATAGGGAACAACTATCCGCCAGTTATTATACAGTTTTTTAGCCTCTGATGAGTTTAAAACAGAAATTAATATATGTCTGTGTGTTTGCATACATTACCTCAGAGTGCGCTGGTTCTTCAGCAACGCCTGCAATCCCATCAGACCTTCTTTCCTCTCAGACCAATTGGCGGAGGCACAGCGATTGAGCACTTCGGCTACATCCTCAGTCTGCCGCATATATGTTGGAATACTGCCGTTCCGGGAGCTGTAAGACCGTTCAGAGCAAGCACTCGATGCATCGCTATTTGCATCATCGTCCGAGTACATCCCATAGGTGTCGTATCTCCGCCGGGCAGGTTTTTTCTGCTTAAAAAACAAGTATTGAAAAATAAAAGTTAATAAGCAATAAATTATAAAAAGAAACATCTTAAAAGGAAATGAAGGAAATTTAAAGGTTAATGCAGAAACAAAGACAAGCGGACAGAAAGCCAAACAAACTAACCTTGCCCCGCATATCTCCTAATAGCTGGCAGCATTGACAAAGATTAAAGCATGATCGAGGAGTTAAACACAGACAATTACACATAATACAATGGTTATGTGATTCTGTTATGTTTGTATTCTGCGCATTTGTTTACTCGGCCACAGCTGAATCACCAAAATGTTAATCATTTACACTATTTTTGACATGAAACTTCAACCTATTGTTGTATTTTTGTTATTCTCATACATAGCTTATGTTTTCCAGTGGTCTTATTTTAAAAAAGGACTGCACATCTAAGATTCTGCAATAAGTGTTGTGGTATACCCGCATGAGGACTATAGATGTTAGTGTGAACGTTAGTTCTTGTGTGTGACTGTATGTTTATTTACCAGAGCATCTGCCAGAGCTTCTTCCACATCTGATCCTGTGTTCAACACTCTCATGGCACTAACTGAGGATGAGAGACGACTGGACTGAGACATACCCAACCCAGAACCTACAACACACATCACACGTCTTACAAACAAGCACATGCACACATGGGACACCTACATGTCAAAATGCAAAAGAAATCGCATGCTTTGAACACATCACTAATATCGACCACCAGACAGAAAACCACACCAGACAATGGAAAATAAAAACATAGGTTACCAACAAAAACAATGATGAAAACCAACACAAATTAATATACAAAATTGCACAAGACAACTCGGGTTAAATTAAGGAGAAAACACAGGTAGGTGCAAAAAAAAAATATTCCACAAATTAATCTACTGGAATTGACAGCAAAAAGCTTCAAACACAAAACAGAATTTTCCTTCATTTTGATCTGGAAGATTTAATTTTCCTCATTTTTCAAACAACCCCTGCTGTTCCTTTTCGCTCAGCTCATATGCTCCATCCTTTCACCCGGTTTCCTTTGTCTTTTAAAGGTGCACTCCATTTTTTGTTTATGTCATTTACTGTATATGTGCCAATCGATATGCTGATCTAATTTTCCATGTAAAGCTGCTTTGAAACAATGCAAGATTGTAAAAGCATCATGCAAAAACAAGAGCTAATGGCACTTTTTATACATGAAGAGTTTGGTTCCAAAATGAGAAAACTCAATTTTTTTATTGCGCTTTACAATTAATATCAATCAAACTGCAGTTTGTTTTGATTCTAAGCCATAATAATTTAAATACAACATGAATTTTGAACATTTAATTTTTTTGTTATTTCATTTAGGAACCATACTCTTTATATATTCTAAGTAACGCAACTAAATGCACCTTTAAAAACATTTTATATACTCCGAGCTTCTTGCTGTCAACGTTCAGTTGTGACTTGACATCTGCAGCTGTTTGCTGAGTATCACCACAGTTGTTAAGATGTTACAGATAATGGGGAAAAAATGGTTGTTATGATGACTAAAAGCATGCATGTCCGATGGCGGCTAAACTGAAAGAGGCAAAAGAATGAAGTGAAACAAATATAACTTGTTTGACAATGACTTTAAACAAAGGCTTCTAAAAAAAGAGGCCCGTGCTGGCAGGGTTAACAGTTCACCTGCTGCCCCGAAGGCATCTGGGGCATGAAGAGCACCAGTTGAACGCGAGTAATGCCGGGATGCTGCAACACACACACACACACACACACACACACACACACACACACACACACACACACAAGAATGCACACAAGCACACATACATATAAATAACCAGGCCAGTGTTAAAGCTCACCAGAGAAACTCCCAATTAGTAATAAAGTGAGAAAGTGCCATCACCAACCACACACATGCCCCACTGTGGCACATACATTCACACACACACTCCAAGTGTCAGTGCTCAAAGGTATGAGTCCAGTTCTGCTTATGTGATATGCGTAACAGCAGAAAGATTGCACTTTGCTAAACAACTCTCCTTTGTACTGAAACTAAGCTATGGATGCACCATACCTAAATTAATAAAACATGATGTTGGCCAGGGATGCATATCAAAAATGTCTTTCTTCATGTTGACCTCAATAAAAATGCATTTGAAATATTTCCTATTTTGTGGTATTACCATTTAAAGCTTTCTTCTCTGGTGTGTTGCATACAAGGAGCATCTAAGATGAAGCTTGTCAGCAGCCATTAGCAATGCTCATAAGAGTGAAATGAGGCAACAAAAAAACAAGGCCAGTAGAACCCTGCTTACTACCCATGCTGAACTATGTGAGGTCATTACAGCCCTGGAAAAACATTCTGAAAGTCAATAAAATGCTAATGTGCCCTAGCAGTGCTGCCGAATCACTGCACACACATTCCCAATTTGGTCCAATGGTTTAAATAAAACTTCTGGTTTCAAATGCCCATTTATAACTTTTCAACACGGCATGATCTGTCATCAAGACCACTGCTGTGTTAAGGCTGATTGGTCCCGGTAGATTAAATGGTTGCCATGGCTACTCACCCAGTGGCGTGAAGGAGCGCACAGGGCTGGTGTCTCTGCTGCTCTCTCGACTGGCCTCGCGACTGCAGCCCTGACTCACGCTAGGACGTGGAATACGACTACCCCTCGCTGACCCACCCCCAAGATAGGGAAACACACCAAGAAAAAAGCATAGAGAAAAAAGATATAGAAGAACAAGAAGGCAAATATTGAGAGGTATCAAAGATTGAAAATGTAGGAGACACAAGAAATGACGAATCGATTACATCAAGGAGTGTTAAGCAAAGAACTGACAAAAGAGATATGTTGCATTTGAAGAAAAAGCAGGGAGCCCAATACCCAACCTTACGGAACCTCACAGACAGTAGGAAGACAGAGGACAAGTGAAGTTAATTTTAGTTCTAACTTTTAAAGGCCATGCATGTATTTGTAACTAAAGCAATAGATTAGACATACATTCACAGGAAAGAAAATACTATTTGCAGGGGTAAGAATTAAATGGAGAACGTTAATACATGGGAGGCGGCAGGACTGGATCTTTGTTCCTAAATTCTGTCTTTAAACCAATGATCGACGTTCATCTGCATTCATGAGATGAACTTCATTCGTTTTTGCAGAGCAGCACCAAGCTGTGGGGTTTAACATCACAGCAGACAAGGGAAGACCCAGTAGGGTTAATGTGACATCGTGTTTTGCTTTCCCAAAGCAGCGTGTTACACGGAACACAGCACAACCTCCAGCATGAAACCCCATTAGGATGACAGCCTCAGCTTAGACAAGCGGATTGATTATCGTAATGGGATGGCTGTGTTGAAGACTGAAAAACATACCTCCTTTCGCTCCATTATAGATGTGGCTGATGTTTGATGGAGCTTTGATTGAAAGAGAACATATACATTTTGGTAAGAACACATTTGAAAAATCCACAATACATTTATGTGAGGGCCAGAAGTATTACAACAATCTAATTAGTAGGGATTCACAGAATATTCGGCCACCGAAAATTTTCGGCCGAAAGACTTCTATCACCGAAACAATACGGCCGAAATGTTGTGATGACACAAACAGATACCGCTCCTTTGATGCATCTGTAGCGGACGTTATTCCTTTAATCGCAGCACTAAAGCGTCTCCTAAATTGCATGCACCCTCAGGACTCTAGAGTGCGACCAATATTCCTTTACGTGTGTGAACCAAAGGTCGCGTAATCCGAAAGATTCTTTGTCATTGACATATTTTTTACCAGTGTCGGAAAAATCTGATGGCCGCCCGTCATTCTGGCAGATTACAATGAGGGCAATTTGTAAACACCCGTTTCCCTTCAGCGGGATATCCTCGTGAAGCTACCTACGTGTCGTTGTCATTTGTACTGACTAGACTGACTAGACATGTGATGCGATTTGGGAAAACCTGTCGGGTGTCGCGCTGGGACGCGGGAAAGACAGTTCACCTATTAAAGTAAACCATATAACATGAAGAATGAATAAGTATTAATACACATTTTCTGCCAGTCCTATGTAAACTATGGCATGCAAAGTTGTTTTATACAATGTACGAGGTGACAGAGCCCCCCATATACAGCACCAGGAGTTATACCCGCTCCACTGCTCACGCGAGCCGGACCGCGATCGCAAAACATACAAGAGATGATCAAAAGTCCAGACACTATGCACATGATAAACAACTTAAAACTTGCTTCACTGCTTATTAGTTGTTGTCCGTAATGTTTCCTCGTGTTGTGATAATGGCAGAGCTCTCGTTATTTAAATGTGCGCTGCACCATTTTCATTACTTTCGTTTTATTCCAACGGTTTTGTACAGTAATTTTATAGACTTCAACACTAGGAAATGTTTTTTTTACTAAATTGTTATTAGAGTAAGTCTCTTACCACTGTATAGTGTTTTTTACTTGTGATATTGGACTGTTGGGCTTTTATTTTCACAACTTAACTTTAAACATGTTTTTCTCCAAATTCCGTTCCTGAACATCATAGCGCTTCAGACGACAGAATAAATTGGTTATTCTATTCTTAGGCTACTTATTTTCAATTTTTCAATTCTTAGTGCATTTGTTGTTATTAAAGTTCTAAAGTTAACATATGGGCTATGGGAGTCTTTGTTTTGATAAACTATTATGTTGAAGGCCTACAGAGAAAATATTGTTGTATCTTTAAGCAGTTGCACTTGATCTGAATGCACTTTCTTGTAGTAGTCCTACAGATAATTTTTTTTTAAATGCACTTGACCAAAATTCACTTTTTTTGTCATGAGAGAACATTTAATTGTACAACTTTTCAGCAGGCCAGTAGACCTGTACATTATTA
Source organism: Triplophysa dalaica (assembly GCF_015846415.1). Taxonomy (NCBI): domain Eukaryota; kingdom Metazoa; phylum Chordata; class Actinopteri; order Cypriniformes; family Nemacheilidae; genus Triplophysa; species Triplophysa dalaica. Next base: position 6,963,026 of record NC_079566.1, on the reverse strand, counting down.
TTTAATATACACATTAGTGGGGTCAAGTTATACATCTTAGTTGAATTTTATTTTATACTGTGCATTGTTGCAATGTGCTAAAAAAATATTTGCATAATTTGTAATTGATTTATTCTTTGAAACTTTACTATTTATGCAATTGCAATGCCTTGATTTTAGTAGTACAACGTAGAAGTAGTAGAAGTTAGTACACAGTCCTAGCCATAAATGCAAGGGTACTAATAATTGGCATAATTTCTTTCGGTGTTTCGGTTTTCGGCCTTGGTTTCCTCTTTTTCGGTTTCGGCCAAGAATTTTCCTTTCGGTGCATCCCTACTAATTAGCACCACCAGCACCTCACGATCCTACAGAGTTGATGTGTAATCTAAATTTTAAACTGATCAGAATATATAGTTCTATTAAGTAGATGAGGACCATCACGAGCACAGAAAGAAGCTGGTGCTCACCAACAGATAGCCGTGTGGGGCTAGAGTCTCGACTGCAGCCTTGACTGCGTGGGATCCGGCTGCGACGGTGAGAGCCCGGAGCTGCGCTGACACGCTGCGCACCTGTACTGAGTGTGCTCAGAGCTGTGCTGGTCAGCACGCGGCCTGGAGAACCAGAGCGAGAACCAGCTGTAAACAAACAGAAAACAGACAAAGAATGTGAGACAAACAGATCATTAGAAAACTTTCTGTGTGCACATCAGTGTTAAGCAAATTTCAGAATTTAGCCATTAGAATGAGAGTAGTGGAATTTACTCGATTGCAATTCGAAGAAATTTAACAAAATGTATATTTATCTATTTATGTCTGATGTGAAGAAAATGTTTAAATCAAAATAACTACTTGAATTTGATTTTTCCATAAAGCACCACCAAATGTATGCCACAACGAAAAGCAATTTTATATTTTAAATTAATTGAATTTACTATATTATTTTTTATAGTTTATAAGCATACATAAACATATTATATATAGTACAAGAAGTAAACTTTAATATTATAAAAAATATTAATAATTGAAAACTGCAAATGTATGAATTTTAAAATATTAATAAGAAGTATTAAATGAATTTTAAAATATTAATAAAAAGTATTTAATCAACCTAAAGGCTCTGGAAAAATCTGAAACATGCTTATAAGTCATCCATAAAAGCATAAAAAAATATAAAAAACCATAACAGTGGTTATATGAATTTCATATTACTTAAATTAACGTACATTTACTTTACCATTCGGCATGTTTCCTACTTTAATTCGAATTCAGAAAAATAATAAGATGAAAATGCTTTTTAAATTCTGAATGTCACACAACCGTGATGCGCACATTCACACAAATTAAACATCACAAACAGACACGTGTCCACGTCAATTCTAAATATCATAACTGACGTAACCCACAACGCTATAATTGCATTTACCTTAATACAGACATCTATAACACACAAAAAAACAACAATCACAGACACACACACATTGTGAAATAAAAGAGCTAGTTTTGTAATACAAATTGTGGCCATCAAATGGGAAGAATGAGGTGTTTACTGTGACCAAGTGAAAATGTTTCTATGACTACAGACTACACAAACACAGATGAAAACACCCACGCTTCACTCTGACATGCCGATTACCAAATCTGTCCCCACTCAAAGCGTGAGGTTTTGTGCATGAATTACGCACAGGTTTCAACCGGGAAAGCATTGAGGCATCCAGAGTGAGCAAAGCTACACACCCTCCATGCAGTGAGGAAAGTGGGGGCTGATGGAAAGAACCCGTTTCTCGCTCAGTCAAGTCAAAGGTAACACTAAAGAATGAAAGTCCGCAGGAGGGACGTGACTCAACCAAGAGAATGAGTGACGGATGAAATATGTCGAAAATCTTACCACCAACAGGGGTAGCAGACTGTGATCCTGAGCCAATGAGGGGGGATTAGGGAGCGGGGCCAAGAGACCCATTGGTTGGGAGGAGGAGCAGCATAATAAACGGATACAATGCATTATGGGGTAAACAACATGCAGTAAATGCGTTGTAACGCGCACACATTAAACAAATGAATAAAACCATCAGCCTGCAAATAAAAAAACAGTTTGAGACGCGCACATAGATTGAAGAAGCCCTGCAACAGCTCTGCATTCTGACGATACTTCACAATCACCACAAAACAGATGAAAGACATCATGAATGTGTTGCCACTGCTTTATGTTCCATCAACTACACATCTGAACTGATGCGGCTGAGTTTGTGTCTACACTCCTGCAGGCAGAAATGGACTGACACCGTCACACCCAAGTGAACACCACACAACATGCAGCGCACGCAAACTCTCACACACGTTTGCATGAACTAACACACTCGCCAACATGTCAGACGAGGGTACCTGGCGTGCAATCGGAATCGTCGGAACCTAGAGGCACAGAAACAGTTGGAGGAGCTGTGGGTTACATCCTTCAACAGGATGACTCCGTACAATCTCACAGTCACACACATGCAGCCAGGGACACTGTGTTTATAGTCACATTGTGCCGTTTACTTACCCTATTTTATGAAATAAGCATTATATCGACTAGGGGTCATTCCTAATATGCAGTGCATTTGAATTGGTAAACAATTTATGGATTTTCCTACATGTCACTCACTCTATAACTTTTGTGGGAAAGCAGAAAACATAAATATTATTAAGTATAACCTGATTCGTCTTATTCAAAATACCATAATTAAAAAAACAACCTAAGCACTTTATTTTCACCATGTTAAAGTGGGCAAGTTGCAATGGTGTTTTCTTCCCTATTTGTGACATAAATCTGTGTAAAACGGCTTCTGGAATGAGAAAAACTAAATGTAGGGCGGGACTTTGTCCTTTAGGCATCTGTCAATACAGTTCCAGCCTCCCCCTAATGTTTTAGATTTAAGGATGGTACATGAATTTCAGAAAAATAATGCCACGCATTAAAAAACGTGCAAAAATACGTTTTTTTTTTTAAATGGTGACTTAAAATGGTAAATATTAATAATGTTGATGTATCCGAGCCTGACCAGAGCAAATATCTAATATTTCAAGTCTAATATACACTTTTCACAAAATAACACCACAACATGATAATTTTTAAAGGTAACAGTTCAAAATGTACTGCACAACAGGAACAGCCTAGTTATATAAACAATTTTCTGAAAAGGTGTTTGTCTTAATGTTCTACTGTAAAGATGATTCATTTTCATATATTTATTGACGCTTAGAAGAGAAATGTCTTAACTTGGTACGATATGCCTTTGCTTATAGTTTGGTACTTGAGCAAAACAACAGCACAAGATATCTGTGGGTAAATCTATAGACCATTTTGAAGACTTAAGCATCACTGGTTCAGAAACACTTTTAGTTTCACATTTTGATTCAGTTCTAATGTTCATTTGGTTGTATTCTATTCCAACATTCGTGTACTGTTAAATAAAACTGAAACAAGAGGTACTTCTGGATCAGTGTTGTCAATTGTATTGATTATATTTGCGATTCCCACAAAATGAATGTGAACAGTATTTGTATTGGAGTACGTGTGCATGTATACAAGTGTGCAGATACTTACGTTGTGACTGGGATGCCATCTTTGATCGGGTCCGCCCTCTCGAGTCGACTTGACTGCTACTCTTGCTAGACGCTGTAGATAAAGTCTGCTTAGTCCGTAACCGTCCTGGAGACAAATAGGTCTTTCATAAAGCTCCAATAAAATAAAAGCATGGACAACAATGTCAAGAGATCTTCTTGTGTCTCATTCACCCATGAACACACACAGACACAGACCATAAACAGAACAATTCTTTTGATGAGGAAGAATTAATGATTGAATTAGAAAAAAGACATGGAGTTAATACGAAATGGAGAAAGAGGGAAGAAGGAGATTTTTAATGAAGCAGTTCAATTTGGCACAATCACAAGCTGAAAGCCACTGGCAGATTATGAGTCATTCTTGCAATACCACTAGTCACCAGGAGACGGCAGAAGCACAACACACTACACAAAGAGCTCCACCCACTGTGTATGAAAGGACTGGGTTCTGTATACAATTAAAACAACTATCCATTGAAGTCAACACAAAATCTAAATTCAGCCAATTTATTAAATCCATGTTTCTGACCTCATTCCAGATTTCTAGCTGTCTACTTTCTAAATGTGCATGTTTTTTCTTTCTTGTTGTTAATTTTTCGCTTGTCTAAGCCATTTACCTACCAGTAAACATGGCTTGGGAAACAACAATATTGTTTTTAGGTCATGGAGAAAATGTTAAATGCTCTCAATTGTTGAGTCAAAACTTGGGATCATTGACCTAAATAGGAGCAGATGTATGAGAAGGTGGGCGTGGCAAGCAAAAAGAGAATACAGAGAAGATGAGATGAGGAATGAATGAGCAAACGCCAGATGATCTTACCATCCTTATCAGAGGCATCATCTTAAGCCAAAGAAAAGAGAGAGAGAGAGAGAGAGAGAGAGAGAGAGAGAGGGAGAGAGGAGGAGCACAGCAAACCAGTTAGAACGAAAGACATAAACACACTCTCACCCACTCCAACCACCACACTGGTACGTGCATGTTACTTTGAAGAATTAAAGACATTCTATTAAGTGAAGTGAGAGAGCAGAGGCGTGTACCAAAAATCAACACATAAATGGCGGGTTGACCCTACCGAGAGATGCATACGATCCGGGGGCCAGGCCTGTTGTAACTCGCCCCGCCCCTCCGGCCTGTCCGCTAAGTCTAGCTTTAGCACCTGCAGCCGCGTTTACATCCACATCGCTTCGGGAGCGCTGCAAAGAGCCTGGAGATCCAGATGACTTTGAGTTTGCTGGTACTTCACGAGAAACAAAAAACAAAACAAACCTCATTATAAAACAAACAATTATCACATGTTGTATTGTGAACTTGACTAATATGTGCTAAATAGCAGCTCTCACCTCTGCCTGGTGCAGCTGACCACTTTGACAGCGGCCGACTGGGAAAAGGAAGAAAAAACAAAGTCAGTCAGTCAAAAACAGAACTCTTAACGTTCATTTCCACTGTAGGTTAATGGCGGACTGGTAAAATTTCCATACTTAAGGCTTTCTTGCGAGCTGGAGGATGAGCGATCGGACTGCGGGAGAGACGCTACGCTGCCCGAGCTCTTCAGATGTGACTGAAGCGTCTTCTGATAGGACGGTTCTAATGAGTTATACAGAGAGTCCGCCATCGCGGGGAAATGAGCCCGCAACCCCCAGTATGTCCTGAGGAAGAGAAAGAGTCATGAATGGCAACAACATGAAGAGATTGCAATCTGACACTACATGCGTTTTGTAAACTCACTTCCTGGCCTCGACTCGAGCCTCTGAGTCCGCATCTTTGATTCCCTTCTTAATGCTTTCCACCAGCACCGCTGCGTGCCTGACACAAAGAGAAAGAGCAGAGTTAAAGATAAAGTTCAGGAAAATAAAAATTCTGTCATCATTGATATACCCTCATGTCACTCAAAACCTGTATAAGAGTCTTTCTACTGTGGAACACCACAGAAGATATTTTGAGAAATGTGTGGTTTTTGTCCATACAATGGAAGTCAACGTGGGCCGATGTTGTTTGGTTACAACCATTCTTCAAAATATCTTCTTTTGTGTTCAGCAGAAGAAAGTCATACAGGTTTGAAATGACATGATGGGGATTAACGAAGAAAGAAATTTAATTTTTGTGTGAACTGTCCCTTTAAGCAGCACAGTGTTAGTTTGTAAACCCCAGTAGGTTCTGCGGGGATGTTGTGTAGTACCTCTCCAAAGAGTGAGTCTGCCATTCCTGCAGCAGTAGATCCAAGAACTCATAACAGCGCCTGAAAGACAGAGCGAGGAAGAGAGACGATTGAGTCTCCAATGAAGTCACGCAGGTCTGTTGAATGATAATGCTTATACTCAGCATCACTGTCTTTAAGCAATTCCGCCATCTCACCTTCTGACAGCCACAGACTTGGACGTGCAGTTCCCAGTGATGAGAGGAATCAGCCGTGGGACGTGAGTGTGCTACGAAAGCAAAAAACACACTGTCAAAACACACAGACAGAGCACTATCCAACAGAACAGACTCCATCTTGGCAGCCTCTATTACCCGTATAATAATGTGTATTGCCGCCGTGCCGGATGAGGCCATCACTTTGGCACAGTTAGGGATGAGATTGAAGAGCACTGGAACAATCCCTTCTGCTCCATGATCAAACTTATTCCCCAATATTGTAGATAGGTACCTTCACGGACACAAATATAACATTACAATAAATACTTGTGCCCAAAAAATGAAGAGCTCATGATCTCAACAAAACAAACAAAGCACAAAAATTGCATTTTACAAATAACTTACGCCACTGTGATGCACGCCTCCCTCACCACCTGTGAACGCAGGTCTTTCGCAGACAGCTTGAACGCGCCGTCCAGCAGACGCAGGTGCTGGTAGAAACAGTCGTAGTCTGTTGCCCCGGCAACCAGCAGCGACCGGAATTTCTTCAGCTGGATGAGGGATAAGACCACATCATAGGTTTATCAAAGATGAATGGCAATGCATACACAAAACTACATGAAAGTAGAAAACTCTCAATGCACTCAAAGGTCTGCATGTTTTCAGAAAACTTAAAGCCTTTGAAAGTGAAATTCCCTGAAATGTAAACAAAGCCCTATTGGGTGTCTAGGTCTGTTGCATCACAATGTCACCACCTCTTAACCTTTGACTGTTTCTCATGGGAAACACCAATATGGTTTGCCAGCCACCACATTTCACCAAATATTTATTTAGGAAAGTCTCCGTCACTCGAAAAAGCTATATAAAGGCTTTAAAAGGGTTGTGTCAGAGATTTTTGAGTAACACGCTTGAATCACGTCTTCACTAACCGCGATTACTCTGTGGTCCCAATCGTGTTTATCATCAGATAGAACCTCCCGAATCTTATTCAGATTATCCTCAAGGTCCCGTGATGAGTAGATCTATAAAATAGAGAGAAACTTCTCGAACATTTTCTCTGATCAAATATACAAGGCAGTTAAAAGATTAATCACGATTAATCACATCAGGAATTGAAGTTTGTTTACATAATATGTCTGTGTACTGTTCATTTATATGCATGTGTTTATAAACACAAAATAAATCTGCACAGTGCACAGACACATATAATGTAAACACAAACTTTGATTCTGGATGCGATTAATCACAATTAATCGTTTAACAGCTCTACAAAAATCATTACAGCTGTGAAAGTCACGGGCAGAATCAAACAGGATGCTAAAACTAATTCAGCGTTACCAAATGTCCTCATTTACATGCAAGAGTTTGAATCTCACCTGAACATTGGGTACATCTGTAAATGCTTTAATAAAATCTTCTTCATCCACAGCTCCCACCGCCCCTTCTTTAGAGACACCTGCAATACACATTATTATTTACTTCAACAAACAAACTCTCAACGTTCAACGTTCATCATCTGCGGTCAATACACAGAGGGCAACTTAATCTCAAGCTTATAAAGGGATGTCTTAAATTCTCCAAACCATTTCAATCACGCCATGAGACAACCAACTGACAGTTGCAGTTGTTGCCATAGAAACTGTGCACAATGATGTGTTCCTATGGCAACTGTTACATTGCTACATTAAAGGGGGATCCTCTGTGTTTTTTTTACGGGGCATGTAAGTGGGGGAGAAAGAAGCTGAATTGGAGCAAAATCTGCTAGTTTTCGTTATAAGAACAGGAAGGGGTCGATCACCGTGAGGCCGACTTCCTCACGACGTGTGAAAAGTGGTTTCAGGAGGCTGCTAATGTCTTTTATAGGGCAGGAAAATCATCCTAGGCATTAACATGTGTCCTAATGGACTTCCTGTCCGGTTGTAATTGAATGATCAATCATACGGCCCAAAGGGGGAGTGGCCGCAAATAACACCCACACAGGGAGAGGCCCTGAGAGTCTGATAAACACATCAGAAATACAGAAGAAACAGAAAATCAGCTCAAGAAAACACATTTCAAACCACTCCTGTTGGACATGTTTGAAACTCGATAATGAACCTCAGCACCAACATCAATCCATCATGAAGTGCTGATGCAAACAGACAGTCAGCGAATTAAAATGTTTTCTGCAAAAGCTTCTTGTTCTTAAAGGGTATTTCGCTCTATAAAATACGCCGGTACCACCATTTTAAAACATATACCAGTTAAGATATTATTGAGCATTACACAACATGGTGAGATGGACATTGTTTGAATCTGAATTAAAATCCACATAAGCAACAGCAATAACAGTATTCTCCTTGAATACCACTTAACATGCTAAACGTACAACTCATTCTGTTCTTCAAATAATGCCAAGTATAAATAAAAGCATTTTTCTTGGCACTGGTCCAATGCAGGCAAATGTCCCAGGAATAAATGTGTCCAAGGCAAAAGGCTAAAACCTGGGAAAAAAACACTTGGACTTCAAATTTTTTTTTGTTCACTTTGGACTCCCGGAGAGGCGAAAGAAACAGACATAAGAGCTAGACTGTCGGATTCGACGACATCAATCACAAGCCTGTAAACCCAGCCATCAATCAACATGCCAAAACAGATTTTTGAGGTACTTAAGAAATGAATTCATGCAACCAGACTGTCATAAATCATATCTTTGTGGTAAATTCTCCTTCAAAGATATTCAGCATTTTAGACTTATAGTACATCACTCACAGATGAAATCTGTCATAAGTATTTTAGACTGATTGCTTAACAGTATCAAAGTCTAAAGACTGAACTCCAAACCACATGTAGTGACCTCATCTCAACATCCTATTTTAAAATGAATAGAATCTGTGTCTCTGAAGGTGTCTCACCTGTCTTAGTAGCTCCAGTGGCACTGGGTCTTCTAGCGCTGCTGGAAGATTCTGCAGGTTTCTTGGGTACTTTGGGTACTTTAAACGCAGCCTGAGCCGATGACGGCCTGCTTCCATCCACTGAGTCGTCATCGTCAAAACTACGATCTAAAAGAAGCAGAAGATCAATCACTCATCATCTCAGAACATGGGGCAGCTTTATATCAATAGATACGTTCCTGATCGACATAAATATCATTAAAGTCGACTCACATTTAACTCAACTTGTCCCTCTTAAATGGATAGTTCACCCAAAGATAAATGATGTCTGTCACCATTTATTTACCCTCATGACATTCAAAACCGGTATGATTTTTTTCTTCAGTGGAACACAAAAAAAGATATTCTGAGAAATCTTAGTGGTGGAAGTCAATGGGGTCCAATGTTTTTTGGTTACCACATTCTTCAAAATATCTTGTAGGTTTGGTATGACATTTTCATTTTTGGATGAACTATCCCTTTAAGTTCAAAATAGATGGATAAATCCTGTTTGGAGAACTTGCTGTACAAGGGTCAACCATTTTTTCCCCTATAAGCATTGTATCGTTTTCTCATGTGGATGAATGTGGTTCTATAATGTGAGCAATATCAAATAAGACTGAAATCGGTCATCATGTACAAGCAGACCATCGAAGCACCAATGAAACCAACGAGCTGTATATCAGATTTCCATCCGTACCACAATATCAGCTTTAGAAATCAATGACCAGCACATAAGCAGTACCCATTATGGGCCTATAAATTACTCAACGGCATAAGCAGGAAGTATTACACTTTAATCTATATCTAAGACAAAGAGCCATCCCTGCACAAACTGAAATCCACCCACACAAGCACAAATTGTATGGTTCTAGCTAAGAGAAAAGCTAGAAGAATGCAAACGGCCCTTCGTTTCATCTACCGGTACACGGGTACCTAAACCTCCAAAAGTACACGGACGACCACCCTTCATCAGCACAGATGCAAACATCACCAGTCAATTCAAACATGTATAGAAACATAAACATGTACATCTTGTGTAGGCACTCACAGTCACAGATGCGTTTGCAGATGAGGCGCCTCATGCCTGAAGGCGGGCGAGGCTCCCTCTCGTATCCGAGGCAACGCCCAAGCTGCTGCTCACATGACAGCGGTTCTCACGGCGACAAAATATCCATAGACGAATCAGCAAAGCGTACAAGACGGTTTACAGAAACCACCACCCAAAAGCTAGTCGGCATCATCGCTCTCTCTCTTTTTCAATTACTCACTCGCTCCTTCCCCCGCTCACCTCCTTTCTCCCTCAGCCTCCTCCCTCTCTTCTCCATCACTCCCTCGCACTTCACCCTGTACCCACCCCTCCTAAACGGAACCAGAGAACCAATCAGGAGATCGATGACATCATTTATATTCAGCCAGTGAGCTTTGAGATTTGAGGATGCTTCTTGCATGTAAAAAAAGCTGTTTTTCGTCTGGTGCTCCAGCTAAGCTAATTAGCATCAACTTAAGAACTATTTTCACCTAAACCCAGATAACACACGGTCAAACAAACAGTGTCATATATATGAGAATTATAATATAAAATAAATAAATACAGTGAGTAGGAGAAGTCAACCTACAGTGAATATGTGGTGTTTTGTATGCATGCTATCATGCGTGTGTGTGTGTTTGTGTGTAATGGGCATTGTGACCCTGTTACAAGCCAAGAGAGCTGACTGCATAGACACATTATAGATGCTGACCCCACTAGCAGGGCTGAATAGGCTCTGTGTGCCTGCCCATGTGTTTAGCATTATTAGCATAGTAGCATAACCCGCCCTTTGTTCAGACTGGAGGGCGTGAACAACAATCCAACAAGGACGAGCCAATGATGAGGGCAGAGCGAGCGAGATCAAGAGAGCGAATAGAACAAAACAGCAACAGGAAGAGAGGCTGAGGAGATGAAGGTGGAGAAAAAGAGAGAGAGAGAGAGCGCTATGGGTCTTCTCAAAGGGAGGTTTCCATGACAACAAGTGCAGCGCTACTTACATCAGTGGGACCGAGTAAAAAAAGAGGCTTAAATTTGCCTACCAACAATCCCTGTAGTGCTTAAAAAACTACATTTAGATCCAAATATTTTGGTTTAACAATATTAAGGGAAAGGCAACATAAAGATATGTTCTTGTCAAATAAAATGCCACCTATGACACTAGTTTGAAGAATATGATTCTTCAATACTAATATCTGCAATGCTTTAATGGCTACAGGTATGTAGCAAAAAATATGAAATAATTTAAATAAGATAAGTAGAGTGTAAAAGACATAATTAAGAATGTAAATTTTGTGTAAAATATTTATCAAGGCTGTTTAATCAATCTGAATATTTCATTCAATCAGACAAGTGGACACGATTTATAGCCGATAATCTCAAAAATGCTAAATATTCTCTCTCTCTCTTTCTCTCTCTCTCTCTCTCTCTCTATATATATATCAATCTGCCACTACTAGACGCTACAATACATGACACATTTCCTTCCCAAAACTGACCTGGAAACACACATACTCTCTGACATACATTTCTGTCACACACACACAATCAGGTCACTCCTTGAGCCTGTGTGTGTTGAAGACTCTACTGATGTTTGAGCTTCTCTGTTCATTTGGTTACTCAATTGGCTATTTAATCTGGTTTAAGGATTACGGGGGGCAAGTAGTGAAGCCGTTTACTGCATAACAAACACGCAGCGAGCATATTGTGCAATACATCCTCCAAAACATAAGTACCCTAATGCTTTTACAGAACACTTCATTTATAGTCTACGTAAACATGGCATCTCCTAAAGCACTTCAACATCCAGGGCAAACACCATGAAGCCTTGTAATGGGAAGGCAAAGAGATGTCTTAGAAAGAGGGTCACACTTAAACTCCCCCAAGAGACAAAACCTACCGATGCAGAAACCAATAAGAATATCACAGAGAAACAATATTACATATTCGCTGGTCAAACTCTAATTATAGTCTAAAAGCTTGCTAACTAAAAGTCAAGCATGTACGAACAAAACAAAAAAAAAGAAACGCGGAAAAGCAATAGAGATAGTCTGTTAATTCTCCAAAATCTGTCAAAGTAAGATGCTTTAACCACTCAGCTGTATTTTCCAAGCAAAACATTTATGTTCCAAGCAAAACACCTAACATCATTCACACTAAATACTATTTTGATTTGATAAAACACTCACCATCACCATCATCCCCAACAGACATGGCTAGAACGCATCTGAGAAGCGGCTCTTTCACCCTGTCCTTCTCTCGCCCTTCCCTCTCTCTCTCTCTCTCTCTCTCTGTCACGCTGTGTCAGAGTAATGTCGTGACAGGCACTGCTCTCTCTCTATAACCCTCTTCTCACAGCGGCTGTTGGCAAAGCCAAAAAAACCTCTTTGTATGTCCACTTTTTATTCTTCAACCACATTGAAACTGACACTGACAAGGAAGTTGGCCTCACGACGATCGACCCCTTCCTGTTCTTATACCGAAAACTGGCAAGAAACATCTTGTGGCGCACGGTCAAGAAAACATCAGTTAAACACTTTTGGAAGTTCACCAATCCCTATTAAGAAACACTGTTGAAAAGTGTGAAGTCTGAGTTATCAATACGTTTACCAGATATTATCCATGTAACTGTCAACAGCACATTTAAGTTTGCGATAAATTAAGGTTCGTAATTACAATAATTATTTCTCACTGATGAAGTAAATATGAAATGCGGTTCACAAAATAATTTAAAAGAATATTCAACAAAAACAAATTTTAGGCTAGGGTGAAACTTGTTTTTGTGTTTTTGTGAAATAACAAGCACTAGTTAATCGTTTAACATAAGACAAAATTAGAAAATTTTGTACAATTATTCATACATAAAATATGCACTCTTATGTCTTTACGCAACACACCAAGTACTAAAATAAATAATTCAGCAAAAGTCCATAGGAGCAGAGACAACAGCAGACTGCTTCACTACATTACTAGGAAAAAATATTCATTGCATTAACCTGCTATAAAAAGGAAGAATATACCCACTTCAATAAATTCTGACTTTAAAAACGTAACCCCACGATATCAATGAATATAACCACAAACACTTCTAAACATACACACACTGGAAAACACATTAACATACTGCTAGCATTCCAAACCACAACCGACCGAATGTGAGCAGCGCAGTGTGATCTGGAGAGAGATCCAGATCTCCCATTATACAACATATGCCAAACACATCATCGAGATTTCCAAGGCCATGGAAGTCTGACACCATTCCCCATTTTAGATTCCAGCACAGAAGTTAAAGCTAACGCGCTGGAGACAGAAGGGGCACGGTAAATCCCAGCATTTAGAAGTCACCCACAACTTTGGAACTTTTGCTTATAGCTCACAGACAAACTGTTAAATGTCCACTCATTTGGTAAGTCACTTTTGATAAAAAGCAAAATGAAGTACTGTAAATGTGGATGTTTATGTTGACGTTAACCCTCAAGTAGAAGTTAATGCTAACAAAACCCCAAAACATATGAATGAATCATTCCAGTTAAATGCTCAGAGCTCAGATGTCAAAGCCTTATCTATCTATGGCACTACTCTGATTAAAGATGTTAACAAAAACTAATATTAGCATTTCAACTGAAGCTCAAAACGAGAGATGTAAACAAGGTATTTAACAAACAATGGTAAATGCTAAAGCTAACTTACCTTGACTCAGGCTGAGGGCCATGTTCCCAGAGTTCAGCACTTCATCAAAACGGCTCAGAATAGACTGTAACCTGAAAAAAAACACAGAATAGGTATATTTTGAGATGGATAGATTTTTTTTTAGATAACACAGACATTATACATTTCTGGTATGAATACTGTAAACATATTATACTTGGCATTTTCAAAATATTAATATGTCAAAACAACCAGGTATTCATCACAAACCACAAAAGGTTACAGGAATGGGAAAATTAAGTACTATTAATGTATAACTTCTCATTTGGAATGGTGTATGAGATCTTCAAAAACTATAAACATTCAGCATACTTCAAAGGGAATCGAGGTAACCACTGCATCAAAGGCTTTAATCCCTCCATCAAAGTGATGCTTCTCCTGTACCACTGTCAGATTTGACTAACCTCACTCGCAGAATAGAGAAATTTCAGTGGAAACAACTTATCAAAGAGCATGTTACAACCATGTAGACCTTTAATAAAAAAAATCTTAATATTTTTGACAACATTACATCCAAACATGTATTCAAGGCAATTTAGATGCTTAGCTAGAGATTAAGCTGCATAGGTCGTGCAGTAAACCCAAACATCACAATCTTAAAGAGTAAGAGATCAATAAATACCTCCATTTAAAGGGAAGATTCACCCCGAAAAAAAATAATATTTTATAATTTTCTCACCCTCATGTCACTCCAAACCTGTATGAATTTCTTGTGCAGAACACAAAGACAATATTTGGAAGAATGTTGGTAACCGAACAACACCGGCCTCCGCTGACTTCAATATGGAGACCTAACCTATTCTTAAAATATCTTCTTTTGTGTTCCACAGATGAAAGAGTAAATAAATGATGAAAGAATTTTCTTTTTTGGGTGAACTATCCCTTTAAACCAGTCAGCAACAAATGAAAGCAATGCAGACAAACTGAAAAAAATGACATTCACTAAACCAACGACACACATCTGTGTTGTGCTCTTACATAGAAGTCTTGGCATAATTACTAGCCTTGATCTGTCAGCTGAACACAACAGGACTATTTTCAGTACAACGGAAAATTAAGAAGACACTGCAGTTCAATTACTGTCCATCACAAACCCCACGTACAGTGTGAAACACGAAGATGATTTTTAAAGCTCTTGCAGGAGACTGCACGATTTCAGTAATGGTGCCGCTCCAGCAGTCCTTGAAATGGAAAACCGTGAACCAATAACATGTACACGGCCACTTTCTTACATACAAGTCGATGTACATCCAAGGCCATGTTAGAAACGGCGTATGTGATTGTCCCTCAGGTTAATGAAACGCTTACAGTCCACACGAATGAGGCATGTTCTTACGCACATAGAAAGAAACACACACTCGCAGAACATCAATCCCTAACACACAAATGTAGCATCTCTGTCTGAAATGCTGCAGAGGCAAAAACAACAGCGAGACAGAAAGAGAATAGTCAGCCAAGAATGAGAAGAAAGCAGACATGCGACAAGCGGCAAAAACAGGGACAGCGTGCGAGGTCCCACCCACCTGCTCAGACATACTGCCCTTGTTTTGAGGACGAAAAACGCTTCAAAGACTTCTTCCTGATTGTTACGTTCCTACTCTATGGCATAAATCCTACAAAACTGCCACAAGCGTAAGTGTATGTGTGTGAGAGACAGAGCTAGGATTCAATTCCCTTTACATAACCCCCTGTCTGGAACACACACCAGGGGGAGGGGCTAAAGCTCAGAAGCTCAGAGACATGGCTGCAACCCCTCCCCCTCCAGGCATGGACACACACACACACACACACACACGAGCGCTGCTTGCGTTTCCCTTTCAACACGGTCAACAACCCCCTTTAGCCATCTTGCCTGGGTTTAGTCGGTTCAGATTGCCCTCTTGGTCTCCTTCCTGTTTTGACGGACACGGTACCCAGCTGGCGGCTCCGTCCTTTCAAACCATGTCCATGTCAACAGAACGAATGTCCTTTCTTGTACCCACTATCTCTCTTTCATGAGGGCAAGGCTGGCATAACAGTTTCTGTACATTAGCTTTGAGTCATTTTCAGGCCCTCGTCGGCCCATTGACACCCCAGTGGGGGTAATCAGATTGTATCGCATCAATGTGATGTGACGCAACATGACTGCAACAACAGAGTAGAGACAAAACTGGTCGGTGAATTGGTTAATGCAGATTTTGATTCTCTTGACTTTAATTCTTAAAAAGATGAAAAGATTTAACTTCAAAAGGTTTTTTTGTATTTTGCCAAGTGATTGATCCTATTTCACTCCCTATATCTGTTTCTTAATGGAAACCAATGCATCTTATGACACAGCACACCATAAAAAACACCTACAGTCAGGGTAAGGTGAACACAAGTGGTGTGCATGTCCCTATGCCAAACAATAAAAAAGCAAGAAATGCCTTTTAAACAATGTCCCCAGTCAGACTTGAGTTCTAGACAAGAGGTACTATTGTGTGAGAACTGTGTGTCATAAGCATGTCATACATACACCACACTATCTGACACATCATATTCTCACTATGAAAACCAGACTGAACATATACACAGTGTGTCTTATCTTAGACTCCAAAAAGTTCTGTCTTTATGAAACATCTGGACTGTGCTAAAAGTGACTCATCTGGGATCTTTAAATCTGACTTCTGGCAGAACTCATGTGTTATGAAAGTGCCAAAACCTGGAACCATGAAACTGTAATAGAAGAAGAGCAAAACATTTAATGCTAAAGTCAGAAGTTCGATTCCCAGGGAATGCGCACACTTCTAAAAAGCCTGAATCAACTCCAAGTCACATTGAATAAACGCAGCTGTCAAATGCTTAAACGTACATGTAAAAACTTGATTCAGCGTCATCCAATTGCATTAAAAAGTGTTCCTTAAATGTTCAAGATGTTGCCAGTGGAGTCTGTGCCATCACCTGAAGGCTCTTTCATCAGACAGAAGGGAATGCAGAAGCATTAGACCAGTCTTACAATTCTCAATTCATCACAATGCAGTGATGCCTGCAATAATTCATCAGATAACAAGGAATCCTGTACAGAATACAATTAGAAGACATGCTTTATGCTCTTCACCCGTCTAAAACTGGAAACCCATATGTGACGTTTAAGTTTTTGCTGTGAATACAGTACAGACAATTCCAGGGTAACAAACACTTCTTTAAAGGAACAGTTCACCCCCCAAAAAAATCTGTCTTCATTTACTCACCCTCAAGTTGTTTCAAATCTAAATATATTTCAGAAAGATATGTGGAAGAATGCTTGTAACCAAACAGTTCTTGGCCACCATTGACTACCATTAAATTACAATGGTCGTTAAAAGTGGCTCAGAACTGTTTGCTTTCCTACGTTATTCAAAATAACTTCTTTTGTGTTTAACATAACAAGCCATCAGAAAGCCTTTTTTGTAACTATGGTACTCAATGGTGGCCAAGAACTTTTTGGTAACGAACCGGCATTATCATGGCTAAGGGAAAAGTACACTCAAAAATTAAAATTCTTGTCATTTAAAACTTGTATGACTTTCTCTCTCTTCTGAATAACACAAAAGATTATATTTTGAAGAATGTTGGTAACCAAACAACGACGGTATATATTCACTTCTTTTGCATGAATACAAAACCAATGAAAGTGAATAGATACCGTCGATGTTCGGTTACCAACATTCTTCACAATATCTTCTCTTCTGTTCTGTTCTGCAGAAGAAAGAAAGTCATCCAGTTTTGAAATGACAAGCGGGTGAGTAAATGATGACAGAATTGTTTTGAGTATTAAAACATTACTGGTAAAAACCATGCCAAACAATACGGCAAGTTTACACTATGGGGTGCAAGTAAAACACATTATGAACATAAAATTAGGACCTGATATAGACTGGAAGGCCTAAACTGCTAATGCTGATTGATGTGTGGAGCATTAACTACAGACAAATGGGGTGTGGATGGACAGTAAACACTACTAGGCTATCTATCGTGTACTAGGTAGGTTACAATATGAGCAGTAACACACTAACCGTGCAGATGGTAGATCTCTTTTGTTGAGGTCTGCTCTTACTTTTTCCCCCACATGCCGATATACTTCCACCAGGGTCGATATAGCTGCCTCCCTCACCTGTAGAGCACACAACATAACCTTTATAAATCAATAAAACTACACTAATGCACCCTAAAACTCAAAGATAGAAAAACAAGCATATGATCCGGATTTAAGGGTGGAATTGTTCTTTTTTCAGTAATACAAAAGATTGATCTCACAATATTATAAAAACTGCATTAGTGCTTACAGCCACACTACAAAATCCCACTTAGGGAGAGTCAGTCCACTCGGCAGCCATGTTAAGCACATGCATTTCTATTTATTGTATTAAGTGGCTCTGGTCTCTGCTTCCACACACACACACACCAGCATTTAAACAGTGAAAGTAACAGAGGAATATAGACAAACTTGACTTTTGCACACACATTCCAAGCATTACATGCATACACAGACAGACACGGATCCCTACCTGGGGGTTTTGGTCTCCTGTTAGTGAACAGAGATGTGGAACAAATTTACTCAAACTCAAAGGCTGAGCACCGTAACTGAGAGACAGAGATAGAGATAGAGAGAGAGAGAGAGAGAGAGAGAGGGAGAGGGAGAGGGAGAGAGGGGGAGAGATAGAGAGAGAGAGAGAGAGAGAGAGAGAGGGGGAGAGAGAGAGAGAGAGAGAGAGAGAGAGAGAGAGAGAGAGAGAGAGAGAGAGAGAGAGAGAGAGAGAGAGAGAGAGAGAAAGAGAGAAAGAGATAGAGAGAGGGAGAGAGAAAAATATGAAGTGTAATTCAGCATACGCTGCATGAACAAGTACAACATTTACAGGCAAATATATACAACAGTTTTTTTAGCATTTGCTTTGCAATTGTTTTAGCATTGAATGTTAAAATCTCATTTCATTTATTTTCTGAAAAAATTGCAAAATCAACATTATATTTTTTTCACAAAATTGTGAGAAATTTCATATTAACATCTCATTTTGTTACTCGGAGAAAACGTTACAAAATTGACATGATTTTTTTCCTCACAAAATTGTATGAATAGCAAACACTTTGAAACCAGTATTTCTTAGTCTCTGTAAAACAGTATTTGACAGCTTGCAATGTGCTGAACCATGACATATAATGATGTTCATCATCTGGTGATGTTGTATGTGATACCCAAACCCCACATGTTTATGTAATATAAACACCCAAACAATCATGATATTCAGCGTTTTGTTCATTAATAACAAAAGCAACATACATATAATAATAGTGTAGTGTTCTACTCGAGTGCATACTGAGGTAATAACATGTGAATGACAGCTCTTTTGTCAACCGTGAGGAGTAATGTTACTGAGAAAGTAGCTTTGTTTGCCTACGTGTGTGCATGCAACACTTCAGTGAGAATATGTGTTAATCTGACCTTCCTGTATCGATACTAAAAGGTAAGAGGATTACCGGAGTAGTCCAAAGTAACAATGTGTGTGTGGTACAGAAAAAGATTTTGTGTTGAGTGAATGAAGAGTGTTTTCACTCTCTGGTGTATATTATATATAAAAAACTAAACTGTTTTTATATTCATGATGTTATTTTACAAATTTGATAAACAAAAGTCTAAATGATTTTCAATGATAAAGAATAAGGAGCCCTGCAATATGGAAGACCAGCGCCCCCTGTTGGACAACCCTACCAAAACAAACGTTTGTTTACAAAGTGCAAATGTTTGTTTGTTTGAAGAACTTACGCATTTAGTGTAGCAACCAAGCACATGCAGAGTCCCTCTCTGCTTCTGAAGTTCTTATGTTTAAATCCAGTGAACAGCCTCTCCCAAACATACTACAGAAAGAGAAGACGGGGAGGGTTGACAACAATCGTAATTGCCTCATTTTGTGTCCATTAATGCAAAAGCAGAAGAGGAAGAGAATGAGCATTGTGGGAAATAATGAATCATTGGCAGTGATAACTGGCAAACATGACCTGATGTTGTTCCATTCATACAGCACTAACACATCTACAGACAGAATCTTCATGAGTATATCTGTCTGTCTGTATAAATGGGTGTAATAGTTTGTGTGCGATTATTATAGACTGTATGATTAGCTCATTTTTGGGGTGTGTTTGCTCACCATGGGCGTTGCTGTCTGTTCCATCAGCTTCAGAATGAGCGCTTGCGCCTGTTCTCGAACCTGATCCTTTGCGTCACCGAGACGGTCCAACAACGCAGGCACCACTGTGAACAAAAAGAATCAGGGGTTTAACATTGTACTTATTCTAGCTAAGCATGCAAAAATGTCTAAATAAGCAATTTGTAGATGAGGACCTGGCATTTGGTTTGGAAATGTATTTGTTTGGAATTTAAATCGGATTAACTCTTTGAAATAAGATTTTGTCTGTTTGTACACCATTGACTACCACAGAATGAAAAATTGCTTCATACATTTCTTTGTTCTGTTGAACACAAAATAAAACATTTTAAATAAAGCAAACAGTCCCGGGGCACTTTTTGACTACCATTGTAATTACTCCTTCTACAATGCTAGTCAGTGGTGGCTTAGAACTGTTTGGTAATAAGCATTCTTGCACATATATTTCTCTGTGTTCATCGAAAAAAAGAAATGTCTACAGATTTGTAAAAACTTGAGGGCGAGTAAATGATGACAGAATTTTCATTTTTGGATGAACTGTTCCATCCATCCACACATTCATTCAACATCTTTCTACATCCAACTAATTTAAATAGTCTTTGTATAAAGTCATCTAATTATCTTCGAGAAATGTGATGTGTTATGATCATAACATCCCGTTACTCTGGTAACAATAGGCGGTGGAGCTAAAAGAGCTGAGATAAGAAGACCATGCCTGTGGATTATGTCATTCGTTCTGGTACTGCTGTGCAATACTTGTATTGGTGTTGAGCCTTTAACCTGCGCAGAAATGTCTTACCTGTGACAATGTTACCTCTGAAACGATCAGTCATCCGATCCACGAACGCGCTGACGATATCGATCCCAAGCAAGGCAACCTGACACAAAAAGAGAAAGAGATAAATCAGTTTTAAATGTAAACTCGCAGTCACTCTTTCTCTTATGCACCTAAACAGGAGACCAGCTGAGAAACCAACAGAGGAGAGTTTTAAATGCTCTATTCTGACACTTGTGATCAAATACATCTTTGTGTATTTGTGTGCTTTGTCTTTAAGAATGAGTATAGATACGGTCTGTTTGTGGAGGTAAAAAGACCGTGAGTGAGTTTGCTGCTGTGTAATTTTTGGCAGTGTGGGATGGAAGTTCACATTCCAGGGAAACAATCAAATATTCACTACATCCCAGAAGCTCCAGTTATAACCTATTTTAGGCAAAACAAGCAGAGTGCCGTGGATAAGGGTAACTGAGCATGTGTCGACCTCAAAATGCAGCAACGGGTCTTATTCAGGCATCTAAGCTGACCTATTGCATTAGTAAGCATTACTGGCTCCAAGTTTGCAGTCCATTATGAAAACTTGTTGTTGGCCAGCTATTCTTCCTTTATGGATAATTTTGTCAGACCTATTGTGCTCCGTCAGCACTTTACAGCATTTCCTCTCGATGAAACAGTGCAAACTGTTGTGTCAAAATTCATGCCAGACCGTTACTTCAAAATCCTGCATTTATCAAACCACATATATTTGAAATCGAGTTCAACAGCTGTGTCTCGGATTTATGAATTGGCTCCATCGTTAGTAAAACCCAACCTCAATGAGTCTGATGTCATAAGCGTCCATTAACTTAAATCCCTGTAGACCTCAACTATCAGCTGAAGGTGAAATGCAGATGGACTCAGATGGAGCACTAATAGCACACGGCACATGAAAGATCTCTGAAACTCTATAGGACATTAAAGGGATAGTTCATCCAAAAATGATTCCGTCATCATTTATTCACCATCATGTCCTCCCTGTATGACTTAATTTCTTTTGCAGAACACAACACGATATAAGAAGATATTTTGAGGAATATTGATAAATAACCAAACAACACTGGGGTCCACAGTGTGAACAGAAAACCACAGAGACATTCCTCAAAATATCATCTTTTGTGTTCCACAAAAGCAAGAGTCGAACATAAAAAGATGGTGAATAAATGATGACAATATTATCATTTTGGGTTGAACTATGCCTTAAAGCAATACTGTTCATTACCAACGGTGACAATAAAAAAAAGAAAGTAAAGTTTATTGAACACATAACCAAATAAGAACCGGCCTCAATAATAGCAGCAGCATGAGCCAGCAAAAAGCTGTGGTCGCTTCATGATGTCATTTAAACATGACTTTTTAAAAGACTTAATATAATAAACAGATAAATAAAGTGAATATTTACATCAGACAGTAATGTGCCTTTTACAGCCCCAGTGCACCAGAACAATAACCCTCGCGACCCTCCCCCATCCTCACAGCACCCCCATCAGCATCCCCACATTCTCTCTAGGACACAAACCAATCTGTCATTTATGCATATCAATAGCAATATATTTGAGATTTTCTTCTTTTACACACACTTAAAATTGCGTTGATGTTGTGTAGAAGCATCTCAAAAGTGCTATAACTCTTCGTATGGTGTTGCATTGACTTGACAGCTTGACAGAAGAGTACAGCAATGAATCACAATAATAAACAGCAATAAAACGATTTTAGAAGCTAAATATCGTTTAATATAACTGACGTAAAGGTTTGGCTCGAGCACCGACGTTATCCCTTCAAAACAATTCACTCCTTATAACATCTACTATAAAAATAGCTCAAAACACACATTTGGTGACACGTCAATGTTAAATTACGCGTTCCCAAAATCAGGTCACGCGCACACTACCTTGTAATTGCTTGAATTCACCCATCCCGTCAACTCGTCTATCGTTTTATCCAGGCGGGATTTATCCTGCTCCACATCACAGGACCTCTGCGGGTCTCTCAGGTACTCGATCAGATCCGGGCCGACCTGCAGCCGTCGGGTCACGTCCTTCTGCAAAACTTTCTGGTAAAAATGGTCCATGTCGTCATTTTCATCCATCGGGACGCTTTGTGTGTAGCCCTCAGGTTGCAGCGAAACAATAACAGTGGCTGAACGACTGTCAAAGTAGCGAGAACAACACGAAACAACTGAAACGTGCACAAAGAGGAAGTCAAATACGGAGTTTAAATGAAGTGGTGGAGCTTGTGATCTGTGAAATATAAGATCGGGCGGCGTTCAAGAATGCTGCGCGTGCTTTGACGATGGAGTAACGGAAAATAAACTTTCCCGAAGTCGACCAGGGATGAAATGGTTGGTAGGTGTTTGCCCGAACAAAAAGTGGGTTTAAACTAACGTAAATCGAAAAGTGTGCGCGTACGGAAGCACAAAGGGGTGTAACGGAGATCCGCGTATAAAACGAGTGGAAATGTATCCGACCGAGTGCAGGAAGCCTCGGCTAACAATGTTAGCTTTAACCCTTATGGTCGAGAATCCTGGGGCCTGCCGCCGGGGTTCTCTTCCCTCCTGGCCTCCATAGCAGAAAAGCCCGCTTTGTGATGCTCGAGGAGATCCGTGGATGAGATGGAAAGCGCGCTAAACGCGGCGCTACTCTCTCTGTTCTCTTGTTTACACTTATTCCCAATTCGGAGTGTGACAGCTGTCTTTCGGAGCTCAGCTCGGTGCAATCCCCTCGGTCACGGCTCCTGGACCACCGGTACCCGAAATCCTAGAGTGTGTTGAATAGGAAACGATCCCGAGGAATAGCGATTGGGCCGAGGCCTTGAGGTCCTTCAACGCCGCACAGATGGCCAGCGTGGTGCCTGAATGAAAATATGTTAATTACTGAAGGAGGAGCGGTCGCTTTACATCTTCTTCTTCTTTTGGTTTTACATCAGACAGAATGTGGACTTTAATAGTATCAGGGAAAGGCTAATGAACATGATAATAATAATTATGATGGGAACGATAATAATGATCATTATTCAATTATTTTTGATAATGTTAAATATTAGTGTTGTTGTATCATTCATTTTCAGTTCTGATAGTGAGTCTAGTAGTTATTCAAGTATGTTGACATTTCTCTCAATGGTACTCATAATTGTAGAGTATGGTACACGTGGAGACATAATACATTTCTTCTCAAATAATTATTCAATTATATTTCAAACACTTTGAGTTACATAGTTAGTTTTTGTAAAACGTATTTTAGACTTCATAACAGCTGGTTATACTTCTTTGAATGTTTAACACCTTTAAACAATACGAACATAAGCTCTTCCAGTTAACTGGATCTTTGTCTTCATCTCCCCCTCGTGGCGGGGTTGAACTTTGCATGTTAAACCCTAATTGTATTTTTACATTCATTTTGTTTGACTTTATTTTCCAGAGCATAGTATGCACTTGCATTCATGTTCCTGTATAATTAATTATTTAAAGTGTGTAAGGTGCACAGTTGAGTCAACATTCTGATAGTATTCAGTGCATACTACATTTGTAGAACCTATGTAACAAACGTTTTGGCCTAAATAGTGATTTAGTATAGGATTCATATAATTAAAACATAATTAACATATATACATTAAATGTATTAAAATATATAACATATCTGATTACTATATTATACAAAGGAAGATGAGTGTATTTTTACATTTCACAATTACCATAACAGTAAATGCAGCAGAATTGATAATACACCTGAAGATGTAGTTGCACAAGTAGTAAAATGTTATTTATTCATTCATAATTATATGAAGAGTGTATTGAAAAACACCAGAACCAGCCAATCCGGAATGTGACACACTGCGCAGACGTTTTATTTAAAGAAATGTCACATTAACAACCAGAACACAAGGACATTCAGGTAATTTTTTTCATCTTTGTCAAAAAAATATGGGAGAGAAAGAAGGGAACCGGTTCAATATTACAGAACAATTATAAACCAACGTCACTTTCAGTCACTTACCATTTTGAGCATTGCTTCCAAAGGTGCATGATTGAGAATACTGGAATCACTCATGTACAGTATGCATTGACTGTAAGTGATGAAGTCACTTTCCTATCCAATGGTTAAATCAAACTTAGGAGGAAATACAAGAAAAAAGTGACTACACCGCTAAAAGTCAAGCTTTTCTGTGGCTGTAATTCCACCCTTCCTCAAATTGCAAAATCAAAGGCACTCGCACCAAAAAAACATCCATCAACTAGATGATCCCCTCAGTAGCGGTTGTCAATAGCAAAACTTGACACGTTTTTAAAGAAATATGCAATGTTGGCATAAAACCTCTTGTTGAATACTTGATTTATGCACCTGACAGTCACGATTGCATTAGAAAGCATACATATTTGTGTCTCTATGAGTTACTATACAGTTGATTTTTGAGAGATGTCGAGATCGGATCTATAAGCTCAATGACGTGGTTGGCAGTGAATATGAATAAGAACACAGGGTTTGGCTGTAGAAACAGGGACATTGCTATGAGAATATTCAAAGACTATTGCCAAAAATAAGGAGTGTTCAAAATTTTGTCACATTTCACAGTTACATATGTCTGGGCTTTTAATATTGCACTGAAACAATCAAAATGTGGATCTTGATGTAGCCCACCCTTTGTACATGTATATCATTTGAAATTGAACATTCACATCAGTCCTGACATTACTTTCCTTCCACCCTGGAGCAAAATCGACTTTATCCCGTATGCAAAGTCTTAGTCCTTCTCTCTTCCCCTTTGCTCACATGATATCAATGCAACAATTATTCCATCTCAAAATGAAGGTGAGCACTAACAAAAAAAAAAGCCATTTTACTCCAGGTTTAATATGGGTTAATTTGTTGTAGTGTTATATTTCATTTTCTATATTTAAACATTCTCACACACACACACACACACACACACACACACACACACAAATCAAGACAAAAATGCTCAAACATTCTGCTCCCGGGTTTGAGAATGTCACATGATCATTCACCAGGAAGTGTATCTCCTCAAAGGAAACTTCTGTTTTTCTGTTTGTTTTTCGTTGTGAGAGAATGCATTCCTATTCGTTGAGGAGGAGGAGCAAGACGTAAACACTGTTTAGTTGTGGATGTGCCTCAAAGTTCTTTGCGGATTCATTCTTTATTCAGTAGTTCCATAATGCATTAAGTACATCCTCATATTACTTTTCCACATATCCAAATATGAAATATTTTACAGGGTAACCCATTGATTTTCTTCTTGTATATCCAGTAGGTTGTATTGTATTGTACGTAGTATTTATAAGTCACGTTGCATTGTATTTATTTTACGTAACTTGTTCAGATCCATCCTGCTGCTAGGCAACTGCTCAGTGATCAAGCGACGTATCATTTAGCCACAACCCCGAGTCTCATTGTAGTGTGGAGCAGGGGCAGGGTCGAGTTTAGAGGTTGACTGACAGCTTGACTTTCTGCGGCATCGCTCAGAGACCCCGCCTTCTGTCAGAGTATGACACAGCATCGGCAGAGACGCTGGCCACCCCCGTGCACTGAAGGAGGGGGTGTGACTGGAGCGAAGTAGGCGTGAACTTTGATCTCAGGAAGGTGAGCCTACGTGAGAAAATACAGGTGAAATGAGACAAATAGGAGGTGATGTCATAACAGCGAAAATTGAACAAAAATTCAGCCAGTAAGAATGTATGAAATCAAAACAAAGCTATGTGGAATGGGATAATAATTTAACTTTAGGCGTGGCTACCCGGCTAAACAATAGAAATCGAGCGATCAATAAAATGCGGGGTTCCTTGACTTGTTCAGTTTGGATAAAAATTGAAGAGACAGATTTAATCCCAGGTTGCCTATTGTACATTTTAATGGATTTTTTGCAGATTGATAGAAATCATTTTAGTATGTATATGATTACTGCGTGTGGGAGTTGTGATATAATTGAGCGACTATGTTTAACATACCCGGATGCGTTTGATGCCTGCGCGTGTGACCTGCTGGCAGTCATACAGCTCTATGCGTTCTAGACGTTGGCAACTCTTGAGGTGCTCCAGTGTGATATCTGTGATCAGAGGGCAGTTATCCAACTCTACGACCTGGAGACGGTCCTGACCACACACACTGCTGCTCAGGTGTCTGATTCCATCATCTGTTATCAACTCGCAGTGAGACAAGCTCTACAACACACACATATGCAGAGTTAATAAAGTACAAATGCTTACAGTGATTTTCCAAGAAACAAAAGTAAGTATAGTCCACCATTCTTTTAGAGAAAAAAAGAAGAAGAATAAGCATTTAGAAAACTCCCCCACACTCCAAGCGAGCACTTACCAGCGCCTGCAGCCGAGGGCAGTGGATTGAGAGTTGAACCAGAGTGTTATCAGTCACCTAAAAAAAGTAGCCCAGACACGTAATTAAAATGAGCTATGCTGTACATACCAAGATAAGTTATTGCGAGGAAACTGAAAATCTAACGCACAAAATAAACCACATTAGTGAAAGTAGTGGTGTCACAATATACCAGTACGACAAGTAAAATACAGCACTGTTATAATTGCTGTTGTGTTGATATTACACACAGGAAAATAATCATCAAAAATCTTAGGTTTTGCTCCCGTTTAAAGGGGTACTCTGCCAAAAAAATGAAAATTCTGTCATGAATTACTTACCCTCAAGTTCTAAACCTTTATACATTTCTTTGTTCTATTGAACACAGGGAAAGATATTTGGAAGAATGTTAGCAACTATTGGAGAATAGCAGAATTTGGCAGAATTGACTACCATTGTAGAAAAAATTACAATGGTAGTCAAAGGTGCCCCAAAACTGTAAGCTTTCCCAAATTCTTTCAAATACATATTTTTATGTTCAACATAACAATTTGTACAATCATTTTTCCTACTATGGTAAGTCTATGCTGTCCCAGAACTGCTCAGTTGCTTACATTCTTCCAAATATATTTCTTTGTGTTCTTCAGAACTAAAAAAGGTTATACAGATTGAGAGCAACTTGAGGGTAAGTAATTCATGTTTTCCTTAAACATTTTGCCACAACAGTTACAAACTCTCTGAATATAATTTACTGGATAATAAACAAAACACACAGAAATAAACTATATAATAAAAGTTGACTAATAGCACAGTGTATTTCATAAATATCACAAATATATTGTTATTTATATTGTCATTTTTGATGATGATGATGATTTTAAGTGAAAATCTATAAATTGCTAAATATTGTTAAGAAGGTCATAAAATCCTGCAATGTACAATTGGTAGCTAAAAGCATAATCACATTAACCAAAACATTTTACGTAACACTCACCAAAATACATTCCTCTAAATCCATCTTCTCCAAATCATGACAATTCTAAAACAGAAGGCAAAGTTTGTGTAAGCCTAACAAGTATCAACAATGTCTTATAACCCAAAGTCGAAGAAAACCAAATACATATGTTGATGTTTTCTTGTTGTTGTGATAACTCACTCTGGCAAGAACTGTGAAACCAGCATCAGTCACATGTGAGCAGCGAGCAGCCTCCAGGATCCTGAAGACAGAACACACAATGTGAATGAATGATTGACTGTGTGTGCGTGCTCTTATCTGTGTACAGAGGAAGAAAGCTTTACTTTAGCTGTTGGCAGTTGAGGCCGAGGGCGGTGAGAGAGGCGTCTGTGATATTGCTGCAGCCAGACACACACACCATCTGCAGTTTGTGACAGCCCCGGCACAAACTCACAAAGCCATCGTCTGTGATTTGCTGCAAGACGGATAAGCCATCTTAGTGTACTATCTAGACTCTATTGCACGTCCGCAAGAAACAAGACGTGTGCTGACAGAGAACAACAAAGTTTAAGGTTGCTCTAATGCGATTTGTACATTTACATATTACAGCTTTTATTGTGGAATCTATACACAGCGATCTGGCAAGGAAGCCACCTTAAAGCGTTTCTTCAGCCTTGAATCAAAATTTCTCCATGTTTTACTCACCCACAAGGCATCCTAACCGAACATGGTTTTCTTCTTAAAAAATAATGCAGTCGAAGTCATAATAACACTTATCGTTTTGCTTCCAAGGGGTAGAATGGGATATTTCATTTTGTTCCAATAGGATAGGTCTAATCTGGCAAGAGCTTTCATCACCTTCATTTGCCGGAAAAACAAGGATATTTCTCTTAAACAAACGTATTGATTCGCCTCAGAAGACGTTTTGGAGCTTGAAAAAGTCGACACCCATTAACTTCCATTCTACCGCTATAAAGTAAAATGATACGTGGTATTATAACTCCAACCGCATTATTCTTCAAGAAGAAGACCATATTCAGTTACAATGCCTTGAGAGGTATGTAAAACATGGGGAAATTAATATTTGCAAGTAAGGTATCCCTTTAACCTATAATCGATGCTTTGAGAGTTGTTCATAACTGAATCATGACTATTCAAATCATAACTGAATCAATTAAGAGGTGAATAATTCCTGCCAATAATGTACATTTGCTTATGCAACATTATAAAACACGCACAATTTTAAACTCGGTCAAAGCCTTACTGTGCACGATTGCATGTTGATTGTCATGAGTTCGGAACAGTGCTTTTGAAGGTGCTTAAGTGCTGCATCATCAAGCTGAAATGACAAATTAAAAAACATCATGTGACATCATCATTGCTCAGTCATGCACCACTATAAAGTTGCAGTACGTTATGGTGTTTATGTACCTGTGTGCAGCCTCTCAGGAACAGAGCTCTGACACCTGTGCAGCCCCGACTAAGAGCCTCTATGCCATCACTCGTGATCTGATCACACCAAGACAGGTTCAGATTCTCCAACATGCGGCAGCCCTCACTAGCACACAGACAGAACCATTTAAAAACATTTAAAAGCCAGAAAATTTTGTTTATTTACAACAAAAATAAATGAATAATTAGATCAACAGAAAGTACAAAGTATAAAAAACTTTTTCATATCCTGTTTTACTATAAAACGTCTGCACACCATAAAAATTACACATTTACAGTGTAACACTACGATGAACTTGTCTGTTATTGGGATAAATTAACTATAAAAGGATCCATTAACGGAATTAAAATTAATACAAAAAATCATTAGACACATCAGTGTAAACTGACTAAGCGAAAATTTAAGTTAAGACAGTTTAATATTTTTGGTCATCCATTTGAAATCCAGACCATGACATGGTTCTTTAAAGTTGTGGGAACAGGATCTAAAACATCTAACAAGGAGTTAATAATTGTTCCTTTAGAATTTCCCGTTTCACAGGTTTAAGCATTATAATCTACAATAACTCCAGAAAAAAGGGGACGGCACCTTTTAACTATTAACAAAATCACCCTCTTGACAGCAATAAAACCAGATTTATGCATCCGCTGAGTGTGCATGCATTTAACACTCATTTCAAAACTAGGAATTATCAAAGCTTTAGTAAGAGCCAAACTAATCAGTCATTAAATTAAGGAATTTTGCATTAAACATTGAAACAGTAATAAACCAGTTAACTGCCCTTTACCTTAAGGCCTTAAGTGCATGATTGGTGATGGACACGCAGGAGGTCAGGTCAAGGTGGCGAAGTTTAGAGCAGAACTTGCTAAGGCTGATACATGTGGAATCTGTGATCTTGGTGCAGCCGTTGAGGTTCAGCTGTTCAATGTTGCGACAGTTCTGAGCAAAGGTCCTGCCGATCAAATATCCTTTGTCAATAACATTAAATACAAACAATGGAAAATAGCAACAAAAATATCTATGATTTTTAGAGGAACAGTTCAACTAAAAATGAAAAAACAGAGAAAAATATTTGTAAGAATGCTTGTATCCAAACAGTTCTTGGCCACCACTGACTATCATAGTAGTCATAATAGCTTTATTACTTTCTTTGCTCTGTGGAACACAAAATAAGATATTTTGAAGAATTTAAGAAAGCAAACTGTTCAGGGCACTTTCGAATACCAATTAATTCTTTCCCACTATGGTAGTCATAGGTGGCCAAGAACTGTTTGGTTACAAGCATTCTTCCAAATATCTTTCAATGTATATAGATGTATACAGGTTAAATAAAGACAGAATTATGTTTTGTGTGAACTGTCCCTTTAATGAATTACATGGAAATAACACTCAAATACCATTTTATACTTTGATATCCGTGTCATAAACTAACCATTTAACAATTCATGCTTTGAAATCTTTGCTGACTTACTTCATGGAGGCATCTCCTACACTGAGGCAGCCCCTTAGACTCAGCTGCCTTAAAAAACCTCCACATCGCTTTGAGATGTTTTCCACCACACGGCCCTTTAGGGAGAGAGAGCGAGAGAGAGAGAGCGGGAGAGAGAGTCCAGACACAGAGGATCAGGGATGACGTTACAGTCTATGGAATCAGTAGAAAAGCCTACTGACCCAGTGTTAATCCCACATGCATAACGCCCACAGACATGAACAATTTACAGCACATGTAAACAAATTTCACATGAAATACTAAAGCGGGGGCCATAATCCAATAACGTACAAGATGAGTCTTTACACAGAATCTCACTGACAAACAGAAACATTACAGAACGCTTACACAACAGTACATCATCATAGAGATCATTTTCACCTCAATATCTGTCTGAAAGTTGAACAGATCAATCTTCTGCCAGTTGCTCCCATCTAAAGCAAGAACATTCCATGCCTGTTGTAGGCAAAGCTGCGTTAGGAAACTAACTTTTTTCTTTATAATTACCATGTTGTTAAATTATAAATAAATGAGAAGAAGAACCTACCTTGGATACTTGAGCACACCTACACAAAGTAACTACATCCAGGTAGGAAAAAATCCTATGATAGATAGATAGATAGATAGATAGATAGATAGATAGATAGATAGATAGATAGATATTGTCATTTGCTATAAATGTTGTAATTGTTGCAGACCACATTCAATGTGTTTAGCTCACCTGAGCAGAAGCTCTTTGGGAAGTTTTTTGTTGATAAGAGCCTCATCACTGTTTGAGAACATCTGGACAATATGAAAACAAAGACATTAGGGATGCACCGATATGTACATTTTGGCCGATACCGTAACCGATAATCCTTTAACATTGAAAACCGATAACCGATATATTGGCCGATATACAGTATCTAAATATAAAATTCCACTTAGACTTAAACAAAAGCATTTGAAAACATTGACTGCACAAAACAAGGTAACCATTAGTTCACTTTCCCCCCTGAAAATCATCTACCAAGCCTACTTAACACTAGTTAAAGATTCGTTAGTCTTCAAACTTTTCTGGTATATTTTTTATTTAATAGACATATTATAGATGTTCTTCCTGAACAACCCAGAAAAGTGCTTTGAATAGCCACATGTCTAACAGGTCTCAAGACAGAAAGCATTCAGACAGCAGTCTGATTCAAACTTTTGTTCCTATAATTTCATCATAAATACTGAATCTACGTACTGTACCTACATCCACAATGTTTTGCTAATAGCAGTTAGTGAACGACTAATGACGGAAAGACAGTACTGTACTCTATTTTAACTGTGAGCAGCGTGTAGCTGAAGATGTTTAACCAGAGCAAATGATATATGATTTATTAGTTATAATATATGTGCCAAATTTGTATTATCGGCCGATAACATAAAAAATGAACATTTATTGGCAGATACCAATATGGCCGATAATTTATCATGCAACCCTAAAAGACATGCATTATATCAACCTCGTATAACACCAGTCTTTTCTTTAAACATTCGAAACAATCATAAACATCATTGTTGGTCCTCGAACATCGTCTCTATCAACCAATCAGAATGTATACTTTAGTTAAGGGGCATTGCATTTCGTTCTCATGAAACTGTTAATTCCCTATAATTTCATGAGGTAGTTGTTAAAGGGGTTCAGTTATGGTTTAGGTTTTTGACAGGACTGTTGATGCCTAAACCAACCTTTTGCAAAATCGTAGATGGCACAACTCATGATACTAATTTACATAATACTCAAAGGGCAAAGCGGAGCAGTCGGTCGCAGTGACTAAGAAAAACGCTGTTTTATATAATTCTGCTCTTTGGTGACATATTGTCAAGCCCTTGCATTCATGGCACGTAAGCCAGTCTATCAGCTTGATATAACTCCGATAACAACAGCCAACTCCAGCGTTAAACGGATTCCGGCGCAGCGCCCGTTGCTGACACGGTCAGCTGGTGCCGTTGTGTTAGGACGGGATTACCCTTGACGAACAAAAGCCTAAACACGGCACGTAAAAATAGAGTACAAAACAGTGCCTTGCACACATACACGCGCGGGCACGCAAGCACGCGCGTCCACAAACAGACACACAAACATACGCTTAAACACACTGTCATCATCGCCCAGACAGCCTGCCACCGCCCGATTTCGTTTCCCCGGGCAAACTATTTGAGTTTAACAGCCAAGTCTGTGCTTTATTCGGTGCGAGTTACCTCAAATCTGCTCTTGGTGATGCCGTTCATGTCTGTCGCGGTGTCAATAATAAAGACAGTCCGAGGCGAGCGCTGCGCACAGCAACGTATGCGCGTTTTGTCAACGTCGGCGATCAAACTATCACGGGATTGAAACGCAGGTGAAACGCTAGCCGTTCACGACCGTGCTGGTAACCGGAGAAATCCCGGGCTGGCCGCCGTCCGTGCGCTCCGCTGTGAACCATCACACTGCCAAAATAACAATAATAACATGGACGGACGGAGCAGTGCTCTAACCTCACTTCCGCCTCCCGAGCTGCCACTCTGACTACATTTCCGCTCTGGTGCACATTCCTGCTTAGTAAATGTGCTAAATCCTTAACCGACACCAATACAATTTAATAGGTGTGTGGCAAGCGTGTTTTAAGAAATCTTGTTTTTATTAACAGCGGAGGAGTGCGCGCTATGCACCAAAGGGGTTCAAAAGAGTGCCGTGACGTCACTTTTGCGGGAAATACACGCGTGGTAGATTTGTTTTGATTATGTCGATGCGTTGGGTTGCATAGATGTGTCGTCATCGTGGTTGATGCAAATGGGGGAGATTGAAGTCTTTTCATTCATAGAACAAGAAACTGCGGCCACTTCATTAAATATTATTTTGCAATAAACACCTTCCACATCTGTCGTAACACATTCGCAGTAATTCTCCATTGTTCCGTCTGCACAATCAGGCGGCTGGATGTGAATTGTAATTTAATAAATGCGTTTTAGTAATATTTAACTTAGCACCGAGCTTTCCTGTAGCTCAGTGTTTAAGAGCATTGCGTTAACAACGGAGGGTTGTGGGTTCGATCCCATACCTACGTAAAATGTATAGGAGAAAGCAATGTAAGTCGCTTTTGATAAAAGCGTCTGCCAAATGTGTAAATGTAAGGGAATATATTTTTCAGCTCTATTTTTGTTTTTGCCTTGTAGCTGTACAACAGCAGAGGGCGAAAGAGAGGCTTGAGCTAAATTGGTCTTTTATTATTTTCAGAGAATGCTCCTTAAATATTTTCCACTAACAGTCATTATTCTATCAGGAAATGGCGTGTGCAGTGAGCTGGTCTGTTTTTAAGAGACATGATGTATTTAGTTGTGCGTGCGTGTTTGTGCGCGTGTGCGTGCGCGCGCCTTAATAATAATGAAATTGTTTCGCTTAAGCCTTGATTGAATAATATCCAAAGGAATTTAGGGGCTCTAACTCAAGTAAAAAACATTAAAAGCTGATCAGTCATACCCAGCCTGTGCTCACACAGTCCTGGTTTAGAAAAGCAAACTAGCTCATTCAAACTCGGTGTCTTTCTTCAGCACAGACGCATAAAAAGCCTTTACAATCGTATGAATGTGAGTCGGGGTTTGTGGGTGGTGGTGGGGGGCAAAGACACCTTTTATGCTCTCCCTTCTCATAGCGTCCAATAGCGCACATATTGGGCAGCTTCATCAAAGTTACCGTGTCTTGAGGTTGGCCCCAAGAATTTAACTGGATCCCTTTCAGGCACAGTTGGTTCTGTCCCGCTCGTTCTGAACTGAAACGCAGCCAGGCGCGCTATGGTGACAAGACGCACCAAAATTAAGACCCCCGAAAAGAAAAAACGCATTACACGGTGGCAAACGTTCACCGTGCCAAGGAAGCACAAACCATTATGCGCCCGACTCCCCAAGGCACTGGAACAATCCCAGTGCTTAGCGCCTCTGTTCTCATGCGGCACTGCACAGGTTCTGAGTCATGACGTATTTACTGACAACGCAGTGCGAGTTTTCGCACGAGCTCACCAGCAGCTCTGTAATGTACTTCTTGGTCAGATGAACCTCCTCTTGCACCTCTGCCACTGCGCCTATTAGTTCTTTTCCTCTGTTCATCGAAACATTCGCGCCTATTCTCTGGGGGTGCGCAAATAAATTGGACAATTCACCTTTCCTATTAAGTTTGGAAAAGTTTTCCTCCTGAACGTTCAACTTTACAGGATGAGGCGAACGCGTAACCGAAAGCTGGGGATCCTGTCGTTTCTGGGATGCTTGGCTTGCTTAACAGTCGGTCACTCTCGCGCAGACGGTGGGTTTCTCTTGATGGTTTGGGTGCGGTAATTTGTTTCACGCGCCTCTGCAATACACATTTAGGCGAGGTGATGAATGGATGGGCGTCCAGGTTTCTTAAGTTTTGAGAGTGGCGTGAATATATGTGATATTTGCTTTTGATGTTTGTGTGTTTAAATGTGAAGGCTGCTATAATAGTGATGGTTAGAATAGAATAAATGCAATCCAGATGACAAAGTAAAATCCTTATTTCGATATAATATCCTATGTTAATGAATGGAGTTCTTGCTAGCATTTCTTAAGAATTAGTAGATATTGCTCTCTCAAACTACTCTTTTACTCATTTTTTAGATACCTTAAATATAACTTAAAATCTCTTTTTATGAATTTTACATTCATCCACCACAAAGCTATGATATCTTCACATCAGCATAACAGACTCATCAGCGTGACACTAATGAATTTGTAACAAAGGATTGATAAATGACAGGTTGTTTGTGTTGGGTTAAAGGGTTTGATTAGTCAGATGCCCTACTGACTTCTATGACTCAGACTAGATTTACCTCACTTACACCAATATGATAGCTTTATGTGTTCAAGGTTGCATTTATCCCAAGCAATGTTGTTAATTAATATGTAGGTTCAGAAAACAAATGGTTTAGGGATAATAAAAAAACACTTTTGCATTAGGCTACATTAGTTAAGGCTTAAAAAAACGTCTGGTGATATAACCACTAACCCTTAATCTTTTCTGGAGCCCCGGTTAGTGATAACTGACAGCTCTGTATATGAAACTGCATTGCTTTCCTCTGACACAGCTACGGTGATGCAGATTGACGTATCTGTAGGCTGCGTGTGAGCTCTGTTTCAGAGGCTTTACACAGGAATTGACTCAAACTGCTGTTTTAGTATCTTTGTGTGAGACGGTGACAAACTATGATGTATTGAACAAGACTGGGGTTTGTATGCGGGCGTGGATTAACGTTGCCACCTGTACACATTGAGCCTGTTTGAAGCTGATCTTTGTTCCTCTATACGTTTTTTTTATTTTTATGTTTTTCGTCTGAACTCTCTGTTATGTTCACATCCCCATTGTCTCAAATGCTTAAGCCAGTCCTGCACTAAATGGCCTCACTTGACCCTGTTGACAGATGATAAATGCCAAATTTATGCCTTTTGGAATACAATCTTTTGGTGTTGTAATTCATACCTTTCATAGTTGTGAATACTATCTAGCTGTGGTTATTTTCTTGCATTCTTTTCTGATGTCCTTCTCCCTGTCTGATACGATGTCTCTCTGGTAATGCTGTGTTTCACTAATGTAATGCAAAATATGCATTTTTGGAATAATACTGCATGTGTCAATCAGTCTCCTCAATAGGACGTGTGTTCTTTCTGGATTTGGAGAACGGATCCAAAGGTGGACAAGAGGCAGGGTTCGAGGCAGCAGCTAATGCCTGTATCGCTCAAGGGGCCCAGGTGGCATCGGGGGCGGACCTGCATCATGCAGTGTTGGAATGTGCCTTCTCAGCCTGCTCGCGTGGTTGGCTCTCTGGACCAGGCATAGGGTGAGAACTTTCATTACAGGAAGAACAGAATTAAACTGGCTTATCCTGTCGGTCAAAGTGTCATTGTTTTGAATGGTTAGTGTGCATTTTTAAACATGATAATGAGTAGCTTGTGTATGTGTGTATATCAGTGTTTGTGTGCGATTGAAAAACAGACAGAATTCTACCTGTGAATTCAGGTAGAACATTTCTATTTGCACCTCAGGCCCTCAGAGAAAATGGACCCGAGCTGGTGTGAGAGAACACATCAGCACCTTCCCACGGTTCTTTGATGTAGTTCTTTACTACCGAGCACAAATCTCAAAATAATTATCACATTCAGAATGGGATCCAAAACTATCAATTCTGTGTCAAATGGAATATATCAAGTGGTAAAACCACACCTACGATAATAAAACATATTGCCCCGGTTTCACAGACAAGGCTTAAACCTAGTCCCAGACTAAAATGAATGTGTGACCAGACTGAATGTAACTTGCCCAGATATATCTTAAAATAGATCAGTGCCATTGTTTTGTCACAAGATGCTGACTACTAATGTATTCTTCTAGGGCAATTTTGTAAATGCAACATTAATATCTTAATTCAACCAAGGCATAGTCCTGGCTTAAACTGGGCCGTGTCGGTGAAACCGGGCCATTGCTTTATATTTCATACAATCGTACGTGTTTAAATATTTTCTGAGGTGACTTTAGAAGCAATAACCTAATATGAATAAAATTTTGTAATTCGTAACGAGTTTGTCTTGTGTAAACTTTAAGAGTATTTTATCATTCTGCCTATTAGGCCTCCAAAAATCATTCTGATATGATGAAGTGTGAATATATGCATGTATGACAAGCACAGACCATTCTTGAATATCATTTACATCTGCGAGGTATAAAAAGGGAGTGGTCTTCCCTTCAGAATAACATATAGATTATACATGGATTTTTCCTGGAGATGATTATGTGTCATAAATCACATAAACATGGACTTCTCCATGCAATCCAACCTCAAGATAACAGCTTCGGCTTAAAACTTTGACACTGGGTGTTCCCTGGTAACTTAACACTCTCCCAAGAGAGCCCAAACCTCATTCTGTACGTGGTTTTGAGACACTTGGCTCCCAAACCCGCACACTCATAATTCTGATTAAGACTTCACAGATGAGTGTTAAAAGATGAGGTAGGCAATTTACCTTCTTTGAAAAACATTTGGAGGAATGTCTAGGAAAGATCTGCGAACAAAACAGACACATTTGTGCTTGTGGATAACACTATATGATCAGCTTGACATGTAAAAGTCTCTTTTTTAATATCATTAGATAAAGTTAGTTTTTAATCACCCTAGTTCAGACAGTCAATTCAGATATAAAGGTATATAAATAATAACTGATAATGATAAATAAACACACTTGAAGACACAATCTTTAACAAATACTGTATAATAGAAAACAGACCTGTGAGTTAAATTTATATAAACACTGGGAACATTAACAGTGCGATAGGGATATACACATGAAGTGTGTGTGCATGTTTATAGAGCATTATCTCCTATATAAGCAAAATCTTACAATGATGTCACTCTTGCTGTGTAGAAATGTGGTAAAGAATTCCTCTAATTAAATTGCAACATGTTAATGTGTGATTTCAGGACTACAGTGTGCAGTAGTGTCCAGGGGACTCTGAGGCCGGTTGACGTCCAGTTGGAGAATGTAACCCGGGACATTGAACGACTGGGCGTGTTCTGTGTGAAAGATAGCGGTCAGTTTACAATCACTCAAAGAAAGGCGTTTTTTTTTGCCCTTTTTATATTTTTATTTCTATAGCACTTTTCACAGCTTTACATTGTTGCAAAGCAGCTTGACATACATACACATAGTACTACAGAAGAACGGCGATGTAATTAATTATAGAAAGGAAATATGTAAAACAGAATACATTGTTGCAGTTTTTCTCAGTACAATGTATTTACGAAACTTACCTGAAAATGTCTAAAGTTGAAATCGTACTGGTCTATTCAAAGTGGTAGTAAGCTCTTTGTGTGTGAACATCTTCATGGTACACTGTAAAAAATGAAAAGTTGACTTACCTAAAGATTTAAAGCAAATCGCCGCACAGCTTTTTTGAGTTTACTCAACTCCTGGCCAAGTATTTCAATCAACTGAGTAATGTCACATGACTCTCAATTAAAATAAATAGTTGAACCAACTTAAAATAAATATCCAACAATCAAGTTTCTGAGTTCACTCAACTATGGACTTAGTTGACCCAATTCAACTGATTATTTTTATATAACATAAAAAAAAAATTTATTATTATTATTTACACACTCTATTTTAAGATATGTTGTATACACATCCTTCTTAAGTTATTGCTTAAGCTGTTTATGTTTTAAACATTTTAGTAGTGGCCTCACTATGCCATTTACTTCAGACCGCAACACTGAGCACATTAGCCTCAATCATGGTAACAATCATCATTAATCATCATATAGTTAAAAAAGGAACTCTAAATACTAAAGGTAACTTACAATGATAAAAACAAAATATAAATATAGCCAGCAAACACTAAAATAGCAATCATTTTAATTATTTTTTCCTGCGAATTGAAAATTCTGCAATCCATGCTGGGAACTTTCTAACACTAGAATTGTATTTTGAGATTACACAGTTTGGCAATTGGCTAAAAAAAACTTGACGCGCTTTGGACAATCACTTGATGACAGTCAACAAAAGAATCTTTGTTGGTACCACATTTAGACTAATTTTGTTCAGCATACTCAAAATAATGCTTTCACTTCTTCTACTAATAAACTTTGTTCAAGTAACTTTATTACCTTTGTTGGGTGAACAATTTGAAGTTGTATTTTTCACAGTGTATGTACATTAATGGTATTAATTGTAAACTTATTGTCTTCAAGATTGTTGATGACTGAACTGATGACAATAACATCAAATTGTAAAAAGAGTCATAAAGGAATGACATAAAGTCACCCAACAGCAATTTGAAATAATTAAAATACTGAAAAATAAGACTTAATTAATAATTTCCATTTTTAAATGTTTATATATATATATATATATAAACATTAATATTGTGTTGTTTAAACATGCTTTTGAACTTTTGTTTTCTTGGCAGTATTCAAGATCTGCAAACATTGCTTTCTTTTATGTATTTTAACTAATTCATCCTCTCTCTATTTTCTACCAAAAAAAAAAAAAAAAACATTTGGAACATTTTCATTTGGTAGAAATGTTATCTATAGTTTACAGAATGAAATGATGATGAAAAATTTAGAAAAACTCTAAATCATTTAGGAAGGATTTCTTAAAGGTCCAGTGTATGAAATATAGCGGTGAGGTTGTGAATTGCAATCAACATCTCACTCCACACCACTCCATTTCCAAGCACAATGGTGGCTGACACAGAACTACGATGATTCTGCCACTTCTTCGCTGAAGGAGATAACATAGTTATAAAACATGCTCTATAGAGCAGTTTGTTTTTGTCTTTATAAACCTCTGAAGACTGTTATGTATACTTTATTTCCGTCAAGAGATCACCTAAAAAATTACACATTGAACCTTTAATGTTTTCCATCGATGTATAATTTAAAAATTTGAGACTTTTAGTCAATAAGCATGATATAGTTATTGGTCAATTAAATTATTGGTTAATTTCATATGTAAAGCATCTAAATTCTGTGTAATTTATTTTTTATCTGACTTTCCACAGCAAAGGGAAGCAAAGGGAAAACCTCTTTATGAAATTTCTTTATGAAATCTTTATTTAAGGACACTCTTCACCTCCATGACTAACACTGTTCCTCTACCCCTCCAACCGTTAGATGCTCCATGTGGACAACCGCCTTCATTTCCAAATTCACATCTGCAGGGGAAAACTGGGTTAGACCTGGGTGATGAACTCCTGTATGCCTGTAACCAAGAATACAAACTGCCAGATGGACAGACAGCATTCAGTCTGTTTTGTGATAGCTGTGGAGAATGGTACGGCCTGGTGCAACATTGTCTCAAAGGTACACCAATGATCCAAATAACTTGCAAATCACAAGAGCTTGAACGTGGGAAAAGAGACATATAAGCCTTGCAGTTCAAAGGTTTTATTTTATTTTTGGGTGTGCCTGTCTGAGCCTTGATGGTTTATTTGTTGCAGATGATCCTGAAGGCCCCATCGACTACGAGGATAAGTTCACCGATGGCCATCTCTTTGAGAATCCAAGGGAGGTGCATCAAGTTTCCTTAACTTCAGGAGGAACCGTTGATCATGAAATAGATAAACCCACTTCTGAGCCAGAACGTGAGCTGACTGTCATGTCGGAGGCAAATGAGGACGATACAGTTTTAGCAACTGAACCTCCAGTGTCTCAGCTCAGTCAGAAACACAAGTTTTGGTTTCCTTCAGAGGCCTTCCAGGACCGAGAGGACCGTCAACATATAACCACAGAGTCCTCTGTTAAAATCCCAGTTGAAGACCAGAGTCACATGACAGACAACTTTTCCCACCAATCAGAAGTGATCACAGAGGAATATGACTCTGATTATGATCACGCAACAGATTCACCTACTGAAGAACCTACCAGTCCCAGTGTTGGAAGCACAGAGGATTCCTGGCTAGATGGATACCCTGTTTCCCAAGGGGGAGATAAAGGGGGTCTGTCCACAGGGAACGCGGAGCTGGAACATGAAGTAGATGTGGAAACTGTTACAGGGCACACGGACCTAGAGGTGTTTGAGGATGCAACTAAAAGCTCTGTGGAGACTGGGGGTTTGATTGACAGCTCGGTGGAGGAACACATTGAAGTAACCAAACATCCTGAGGACGTGAAATATGAGGAAGTCATTCATGTGAAAGGAGAAGAGAATGTTGGAGGAGGGACAACCAGAGATGAAAAGCCAGTTGGAGTGAAGGATGATCCAGTGATAACCTATTCTGAGGAATTTACAGAAGATGAACTGGAAAAAAAGACACCAAAGATACCAACGAAATCAGAATCTGAAGCAGAGCTGGAGTTGGATGATGTAACTGAGATGCCCAATACTGTGTACATGAAACCTACCACTTTTGTTACTCTTACAACAACAAGCGCAGATGATGTTGCGTTACACAAGCGGCCCATGATGTACACACCATCTTACGCTCCAGAAAACGTGAGCACCAGCCAACAGGGGCTGGGCCCTGAGCACACAGCCACGCCCTCTGGGATGGTCCATTTGGACAGTACGCCTGTTTTTAGCGACATGACTACACCTATCATGTGGGAAACCAATGACAATGATCACTTTCTAGAGCATGTCCCTGATCGTGGCACAGGAGATATCCCCGATGTTCAGAGTGAGATAGAAAGGGATGGCGATCACAGCCCGGACCCCCAGGAAGGAGCAGGGGAGAGTGCTTGTGCTGAAGACCCCTGCCACGCGTCGGGTCGTGGGCCAATGGTCGCTGCCATTATCGTTGGCATAGCAGCAGCAGTGGTGGGCGTGGTGTTGGGGGTGTGGTGTTACAAAAAAAGGCAACAAAAGAGCTCCCACTACCAACTCAATGGAACTAACAGGCAAACGCAGTGTATTGAATTACAGCAGACTGTGTAACAGCCACACGCACCCTCACGAACCCACAGCTTACACAAGCATCAGTACAAAGCCATTAATGTGTGAACATTACTGTCACTTTTACACTAACACAAAGAACGTCCCAGAGCTCACGAAAATCCATTGAATAGGGTGGCGTAATGCTAGTTTAGGTAAATTCGTCCAGTTTTTTTGGTCTTTACATTTTTTGTATTGTGTTGTTGATGAATTGTCACAGATTTACACTTTTAATATGTTGGGTCAAAAAGAGATGAATCCAACTGTTGGGTTAACTTAACCTAGGAAATCTCCATATTTGACTCAACCATGGGATGAAACAACCCAGAATTTGAGTTGTCACAACCATGTTAATTTATAACCCAACTGTTGGTTTTGTCACTATTTGACCCAAACATGGGTCGAAAATAACCCTGTAATCTTTTGTCTGACTTTGTGATAGAGTGCATTGGACTGCGGGCTGGTGCATGAGTGTGTTTATAGGTTTTTTCATAAATGTTTATCTTGTATATGTATATGTG
The DNA here is from genome assembly GCF_015846415.1 of Triplophysa dalaica. Taxonomy (NCBI): domain Eukaryota; kingdom Metazoa; phylum Chordata; class Actinopteri; order Cypriniformes; family Nemacheilidae; genus Triplophysa; species Triplophysa dalaica. Next base: position 6,920,296 of record NC_079566.1, on the reverse strand, counting down.
TGTGAGAGAGAAAGAAACAAGGAAAGAAAGAGTGAGTGAAAAGATTGTGGTTGAATTTAGCATTCTGTGCATGCTGTTGGAAGTTTCCCACTCACAGACAGGTGAGACATTCTTGCCAGAGGAACTGGAGTTGAATTCTGGTTGGTTTCAGTACATATCGGCCCAGAACTTGTAGAATAAATAGCTTTCTTCTCTAAATTTAGAATACAATGAGTATTTGTTTGTCCCCCTATAAATAAGTTCAGTTTCTTGAGGATGAGCTGACTGCTGTTAAACGTCTCAAACTCACAAATAGGTGAGAAACTCTGGTGAGAGGAATTGAGGGTTCTGATTGGCTGTCAGCTTATATAAGCTTTTATTCATTTAAGTAAGTCCAGGTTCTCCTGATGCTCATGAAAACATTGAAATATTATCCAATTAAGGGATATGTGAACAATTACATATAGGATGATAAGAAAAGAAAAATGTCATAAGTTAATATTTTCTTTATATTCTTTATTTTAATGCCAGTATTAAGCTTATAAAGATTATTTCTCCGTTTATAGAATGTGCTTTCTCGCTTAAGCAAAAATTAAACAGAATTATTTTATTTTATTTAGGTTTATTATCTGTTTTGTTACTGAAAAGGTGTATAATCTTAAATATGTCATTGATGTTTTGAAACAAATATTTTTGCCCCTCAATGATGTATAACATTTTCATTCATTTATCACCTCCGGCTACATGCACTTATCAGGCATATTTATATCACGTGTGTATTATAAATATAAATACATTCTTTTAGAACTAGCGAATTTAAATAAAACACTACTATTGTGATTGTCACAGAGCCGATGTCAAAGAAATATGTGGCACGCTAATGTTTTTGGTATAATGCTTTTGGTTTCTATTATGATTTTAGTTCTCACCGTGTGGTGAAGTATAGTGACGGTAAACAAAACATCATCAGTGTTTTAAATTGTTATTTAAACCCATGTCGAGTAAAATACTAAGCTTTCTTCACAAAATTTGCTGGGTCATATGCAAATACTTCAATGATTTTTTTTACAAAATCAACATCTCACAATATGTTTGCATTTTGTTTGTTACCTAGGGTGAATTCATGTTTTCAAGAACTGTACAGCTGATATTGTAATAACTTTTTTTTATTGTAGAATATCATTCAATGAATCCTTTGTCATACCCCTCTGTTTAGTAGAGATGTTAGAATGACTTATTTCATAAAAAAACAGTGATAGTCCTCTAAATTATATGGCATTTGCATCCTTCTTTATGTAATTGTGCATTTCAGCTCATGGGATCTTTTTTGAATACAAAGAATGTTCAAACATCAGACTTTAGACTTAGAATCTCTACGTGTTCTGTGCAGGTCATTGCTTTAATATGAATCTAGAATTTTTCGTATGTAAAGATTTGAGAGAGAAAGACACTTTTCTTAAATGATTGGTCACATAGTGTGGTTTGTTTGTGGCCATTCGATGTTTTATTGGCTCTGATCATCATTTTCGCGCTGACTTTCTGAACTGTAAATTTTGTTGTGACATGGAGTTTTCTCTGAATGAGCGAGTGAAATCTTTGTGATGCTTTTTTCCTTTAGATGTTAAAACTGCTTGGTAATATCACACATTACACTGTAGCAATGTCTGGTAGATGTTATTTGAAGGTATCTTGACTAAACAAAGTTGTGGAAAACTAACTGAACATTAACAAATAAATTACTCTGGGGGATAAAATGTCAGCTTTTCTCTTATTTGGTGTCGACAGTGTGGTGGAAGGTAAAGCAGGCACAAAAACATTTCCATCTTTAAATACGACTGCAAACACATAGTATTTTAGGTGTCTTCATATGTGTGTAATCCGGTGTGTGATGACACTAAACATAATTTTACAAGAGAGAGGAGTCAAAAATGGATGGTCTGATTTATCGGTTCATGTCTTTTCATTTCTGACAGAAAAACTAAAGGCTCAGTATCACTCCTGCATACAAACACTTACACAGCTGGAGAACAGAGGCTTGTTTAAATGTGTTTGAACATGGAGTATCTGTGCAGTTTATCACACCAGAGTAGGAAAAACCCACAGAGAAAAGGAGACAAGAGGGTGGTGGTGGGAGGGGGGTTCTGGAGGTGGAGGGAAATTGGATAAAAAGTATGCGTTTTTTTCACGTTCGCTCCTTAAATTAAAACATGTTTTGCATAAGATCCAGTGTTTAGTTTTTACTAATACATTTAGGTAAAATGTTTCAAACTTACTGATTATGAGTTTTAAGTGTTTGAAAGATAAGTTTGACCTATACAATCCAGTTTTAAACATATTTTGGCAAGTGAATGTTTCTGAAATTATCAACAGCATATTTAAGCCAACAATTTGGTACGAACAGACTGTGTGAGACTTGGCATAAAGAAGAGAATACTCAAAGATCAAAGTTTGGGCTAAAGGATCAAATTCTCCACCCAGAATAAGACCCAATGATGTATCACATGTAAAACAGCTTTGACCTGTGATAAAAAAAATATTATCTCAGTTAAAGTACTGTAAAGAGGTTCAATAAAAGGAAGGAATAATAACAGAAAATAATCTTTGTTGTTCTTTAACATGACAGGATATCCGGTTCAACACAGAAAAGTTAACTATCACAAGATTCTTTATTAAAACAACCCAACAGCAAATAAAACATGGCAGTGAATCTTTTCAACGTTGACAGATTTATTGTGCAAGTGTAACATTTGTACTATAAAATATCTGTAAAAACCTCTTACCAACCATAAATAAATACAAGTAAAAATGCTAAAGGATGGGGAATACCCTTATGACTTTTACACTCATCTTGTTTCTAATTCAGTCCAAATGCAGTTCAGTCTCTTTTTGGATCAAGGACTTCATCAAGAAACTCTACAACTTCACCCTGAAACAAAAAACAGTGGTTTGATTATTGTAAACTGTATAAATTAAAATGTAATCTTATCTTATATTTTAATGCAATAAATACGCATATAATAAAAGCCTTCTTTTATGCAGTCACTACTAGAGGGCAGTGTAAACAATAAAGCGCTCATACAGTACTATGGGATTCCTTATTTATCATGGGCTACACCCAAGTGGTCACATGTAGTACTACAAGCAGTGATCTCTTACCTCATCATCCTGCAAGAGCTTCTGTTTGGCAAATTCCAGCAGCTGCAGCTGTAACGTTGTTTGATTGTGGTACCGCAATGCCTCCTGTAACACAAATGTATCCGAAATTAAACAATCCACAGCAAATACTGCTAATGTGATTGTGTGTATAGCATTGCAGACACCTACCACTCTAGGCAAGAAGTCTTCATCACTGAGACCAAATTTATCTCTATGGTAACGATAATATTCCAGGTTATTCTTCATCACCTCATCACTGGGATCAAAGAGCATGTAGCTGGCAACACATGGTACAGCGTTCTTCAGATCATTCACTAAACAACAATAAAGGAGAAACACAAAAAGCTGAAGGTTTATTTTCTGGAAGATACGCAATGGGATCTGAAAGTCTTTGATCTTTGATTCTCAAAAGTTTTTTTATCAGTTCACGTATATAGTTTATCCAGAGATAGCGTACAGACTTACGTTTATAATTTGCAAACTGGAGGTAGTGGTACATGGTTGCAACAAATTTCTCAACAACAAATCCACCAACAACCGGTGTCAGCTCAGCCTCACAGCCAACCTTCCTCTCCAGAACCTCAGTGTAATGATCTAGTGAGACAGGGAAAACAATACGTCATCTATGTTTCAGATAAAGCTACAAAAGCATACACTGACGGCAATGGGTGTATTCCAACCTGCAATGGAGGGGTAGAAGTCCTTAAAGTCTTTGATTTGTCTGGATCCCTCTGTAGCGGCGATACACTCATCATACACCTTGAGAAAGTCTCTTAATGCCAGCTCCATATCTGTGACTGACGTTCTGAAGTTATCTCCATTGTACGCCCGCACGGCCCGGATAAACAGTGACTGAACAAGAGCCACAATCATGCATGAGTTTGACTATATATACAGCCTTATTTATTACATTCAATGCACATTTGATACATTTAACTTTGCTTGGATCACACAGCAGATTTTAAAAATACTGTGGGGTCCAAAAGTTGGGGACAACATTGAAAACATGCCATTAAAATCTATCATGGCCTAAAAACACCTGAAAATAAAAAGATGTTTTGGTATTTTTTAATTCTGGAAAAATTTAACTTAACATGTGTATATATATATTCTTAAATTGAAACGATAACGGGGTGTTTCAAATTGGCGATAGTATAAAATATCACCAGAGAGATAGTTCAGCCAAAACCAAACAGATCTCATCCCCCATTTACTCCCATAGAAGAGAAAATAAATGCATGAGATCTGTTTGGTTACTGACAAAAAACTTCCCTAGCAGAACAAATAAATGTATACAAGTTTGCAACAATCTGAGTAAATGTTGATATAGGGATTATATGAGAAAGTGGTCTTCCATAAGATGTTAAATGTTTTTTTCTTGGACAGTTGTGTGCTTATCGGTCTTACCTCATATGGCTTTGTCTCCAGGTCTTTCATATGTTCCTCAGATCCAGGTAAACTCTTGTAATAGTTCATATTTCTAATCATCATCTCATCTTTTGGATGTTTCAGGAGAAAAGTGTGCGCAGCAGACACAGCCTTGGCCAGATTATCACTCTGAAATCATTCATGACATTAAAATATATGATTAAAATAAACATGCATCAATATCACGCCATCTCTATACAAAAACAATTATAAACATTAAATCCATTAGAATTGCTAGTATAGTTTTCTTTCGTAAAGAAATGTACAGACTAACCTTAAAGTAGGCAAACTGCAGGTACTTGTAAGGTTCCCGTTTCTCAAACTCCTCTATAGTTTCTCGAGGGGGAAGCGTTTGTCTGAAGGCCGGTAAACCCTGTTTACACCGCTTGAGACACTGCGCCCGCTTCATCACGTTACCGAATGCGCGCAGCTCCGGGAACTCGCTAAAGTGCGTCTCGTCGTCCAGGCGCACCGTGCTGCAGTTCAGGTTGCAAAAGGCCTCGCTGTCCCGGAGCAGTCGATACAGCCGGAGACTCACCTCCAGAAACTCCACGGCCTCGGGCCACTTTTCCTCGCCGTACTTGTCCAAAGCGTGTCGGTACGCCGACTCAAGGGGCATCAGCTCGTGCCGTGGGAAGCTTCGAAAGTTGTATTTCTCATACTGCGCGAGAACGCAAAACGAATAACAGAATAACAGAAACGCGAGCCTCATGCACTGCGATGAGAAGGCCATGGTCCCGTACGGGAATCCAAAAGTACGCATGAGTTTGGAGGAGCAGGACCCGCCTGTAACCTTTCCACGTCCCCAAATTCAGTCCACACCCTTCCCCCACTAACCAAACGAAAGCTTTGATTTGAACTATTTACGTTAAATTAAAACGCACGTATGTATTGCAAACCTAATGCAATAGAAAAACGACCATAAATGGATTTTAAAATAACATTAACTAAAGAAAATGGAAGAATTAGTATGCATTATATTTTTTCGTATGCATGCATTTATCCAAACATACTTTACGGTAATAACGCACGTTACGTGTTCATGCATTCCAAGGACATTTTTAATAAGGATAAAGCACTCAAAGCAAAGATGTGCTGTAACCTATGATGGGAATTACATCTCATAAAACCCCCAATAAGCTCGAGCCGCCCATCTGTGTGCCACGTAGAAAGCATTCCTGCCTCCAGGCCCGCGTTTCCGCATTTCCCGAACAAAATTCAGCCCTTTCCTGCGCGTTCTCCATGTAAAGTGACACCGTTGCCATAGGAAGAAGTTTGGGGAATCGTCCTGCGCGTATCACCACGTCTACACATTTCCCCCGCTGCTGTACGGTTTGGGTCGGAGAAAATTCTGCTGCAGAGCAGGAGAGGTGCAAACGTTCCCTTCGCAAGACTTTGACGGAAGATGACACGGTTAACGGTTCAAATGATTTTCCTCGCTGTCCTCGTAACTTTCGTGGCGTGCAACGCGCCGCCCGTACCGTTAGATGACATCGTGATAGAGAAGACTTTCACCCCGGAGCGCTGCGATCGTATGGTGAAACCGGGAGACTTTGTTCGGTATCATTATATAGGCACGTTCCCCGATGGAAAGAAGTTTGACTCTAGGTAAGTGCAAAATTAGAGAATGAGATCAATTGTGCATCTTCGCACCTGGACTTACGCCAAATGCGTGGCCTACAGGTCACTGTAAATTGAGTGCAGCCACGCAGGCAAAGCTGAATTGACTCAACATTTTATTTTTCATAAACTGACGAAAGCAAATGATGTTTTGCAAAATGGCTTGTAAGAATTAATGAATGAATGTATAAATGAATGGATTAAAACATAAGTGAACCAATGAATGACCTGGGATTATAGAGGTATAATGTTATTTATAAATGACACACACAGAGATTAAAATTGTTTATGATTTGAATGGAAATGATCAGTTTTGAGTTTTATTTAGTCTTTATGTGTTGTATGTTTATGCCTACAGTTATGATCGTGGCACCACCTATAATGTGATGGTTGGCCAGAAGAAGTTGATCGCTGGAATGGACAAAGCTTTGGTGGGCATGTGTGTTAACGAAAGATGGACGATCAAAATTCCTCCACAGCTTGCTTATGGAAAGAGTGGCTATGGTAAATCAAACCTCTTTTTCCACTCTAGCAGGAAAGCACCTTGAACCTTGGCATTTTTAAGGTTTTTTAAAGATTATGCACATACTACTCCAAATAAGCCAATGTTAACCTTTGGGGCCTACAATACCCATGATTCTCCTGAGCTAAGTGCTATGTAAGGGCTTGGAAGCTTTGGGGTGGGGGTTGAGAGAGGGAGGAGTGAACTCCCACAGGGAGTGATCTAAACAAGAATGTTGAGCCTTGTCCACTTGTTGAAACTAGTCTAGTGGTGAAGAAGATGTGTGTCTGCCCAGAGCATCTGCATGAATCAGTGAATGAAAACACCCAGATGTGTATAATTCAACTGCGCACGTGAACAATAGACTGAATGTGTTTTGAATATAAAACACATTTATGTAATTACTGCATCGCTTCTGAACAGCACAATGTACTGCCGTTGAAATTCACCACAATTCAGTTTCTTACACTGCAGTGCCAACAAAGCATCCGGTATTTATTGCAGCACTAAGACCAAACCAAAGATGGTTTTATGTTTTAATTGTTTCAAAGCTATTGACAAGTAACATAGGTAATCAATCATTTACAAGAAATAAATCTGGATGAGCCAGACTCAAAGAATTGCAAAACACAACAAACCAAAGTATACGTTGTGGGTAATTTATGAGAGAAAAAGTAAACATGTCACACACTTACAAAGCAGATTTTTTTTTTAAATCAATAGGCTTTGCAGATACATAACACAAATCTTTAACTAAAAGCTAATAGTTAATAACTACATTTATTCATTTATTTATAAAAGTCATTGGTTTATCTCCAAGGAACACACATATTGGTAAAATGTATACTGCGTAATGCACTCAAAGTTACTTTGGATACAATGTTTTATGCAAAATAACTTGCATTGCATTTAAAGTATACCTTTATAATAAGTATGTATTTTCAATGGGATTTTAAACCCGCCACTTCCACCACGACATGAATCATCAAAATATATTTTTCAATAATTAAACATATGTGTTATTTCTTACAATATGTCTGTATTACTCTTTGTTAGGTGACATTATACCTGCAGATTCCATCCTCCACTTTGATGTGCTAATGTTGGACATTTGGAACACAGAGGATAAGGTGCAGACACAAACCTACTATAAACCAGAGATCTGCAATCGCACTGTTGAAGTGTCAGATTATGTACGTTACCACTACAATGGAACTCTTCTTGATGGCACACTTTTCGACTCAAGGTGAGATAAACCAGTACATACTAGCAGATATAGTATGTTTTGAAATATATATTAGTTATGTAATCAAAGACAGTGATATTGTTAATATTTTTATAAGTAAAATATTTCAAGGTTAAAATAAATAAACAATGAAACTGTTTAAAACATGTCTTTATAAAAAACTAATGATGGAAAAATCACAATCCTGCAGTCACACACGTATGCGCACCTACGACACCTATGTGGGTATCGGCTGGCTTATTGCTGGAATGGACCAGGGACTTCTGGGAATGTGTGTGGGAGAAAAGCGCATCATCACTATACCACCTTTCCTTGGCTACGGAGAAAATGGCGACGGTGAGAATTCTTAAATTCTTAAATATATAAACATTTAACCTTAACATAAATGTTACAGCATCCATTTATCTCGACTTACAGGAAGTGATATCCCTGGTCAGGCCTCACTGGTGTTTGATGTGGTTCTGTTGGACCTTCATAACCCCAAAGATGAAATCATAGTTGACGTACAAACCCTCCCAGATCCCTGTCCACGCAAGAGCAAAGTTGGAGACTTCATGCGCTACCATTATAACGGAACGCTGCTGGACGGGACATTCTTTGACTCCAGGTAAATAACATGTACTTTAACAAAAATGTTTTGGATGGCATGGAACAATTTGGGTTTAAATGTTTGATTTAAAGGAACAATGGTTGTTAGGGCAGGGGAAGAAAACTACAGGCTTTGTGTAAGCAGCTGAACTACTAGCCAACCGTAACTGACTTTGTTATATTCATGTTGTGTTGATGTTTGTTTTAGTTACTCGAGGAATCACACCTATGATACATACATTGGGAAAGGCTATGTGATCGCAGGAATGGATCAAGGTCTTATGGATGTGTGTATTGGAGAGCGCAGGAGGATTACTATCCCCCCACATCTGGCGTATGGAGAAGAGGGCACAGGTGTGTGTTATCTGCATGCACACTTGTGCACTGTATGTTCACATAGTCAGCCATTTCTATATCTGCATTCATGTATTTTTTCCTTGTACAGGAACTAGTATCCCTGGATCAGCTGTGCTGGTGTTTGATATCCATATTATTGATTTCCACAATCCATCTGACACAGTCGAGATCTCAGGTGAAAAGCCAGAAAAATGTACCTACCAAGCGAAACAAGGTGACTTTGTCAAATACTACTACAACGCTACGCTCATGGACGGCACTTACATCGGCTCCACGTGAGTTGCCATTCTATGCTTACAGATCATTTTTTGCATGCTAAAGCATATGTGTAACTTAATTTCATTCTGAGTAAATGAAAGTAAAAAAATGTGAAATGTCCTCTTGGTTTTTGTTTTTTAACACTATGTATGTGTATGACTTCAGAAATACCTTTGGAAAGACCTATAATGTGGTTCTGGGGGCTGGACAGGTGGTCATAGGCATGGAGCAAGGGCTTTTGGGAATGTGTGTTGGAGAGAAACGCAAGCTTGTTATTCCACCTCATCTTGCCTATGGAGAGAGGGGAGTAGGTAAGATGCTGCTCCTACAGTCACAAAAACAAACATTCATATTTTTCAAAATATCTATGTTTATATGGTTTTAAAATTTGCATAATTCAAAGCCATCTTGATAATTTATTTAGTTCTGGAGGAAAGTCACATGATCAGACATTTTGTGAATGACAATACTGATTGTGTTAAGGAACAGTCTCTTAAAAAAACATTTTTACCATCATGTGTTCACCCTCATGTACCCTGTATATGAATCATTTTCCCTATAAAACATTAAAGAAGATATTTTGAGAATTGGCCACATGACCAACATTCTTCAAAATATCTCCTTTTGTGTTCTGCATAAGAAAGATGGTCATACAGGTTTGGAATAACTTGAGGGTGAATAAGGATACAATTTTCCTGTTTAGGTGAACTATCCCTTTACTGTTTTGAAGATTTCTATGCAGTTTGTTGTGTAACCACCAGAGGGAGACAATACAAATCCAATGCAAAGCAATGCCACCAAACAACCTATCTATGAGCACAAAATCTTTCTACATAATGTAAAGAACATTCCGGAAAAATGCAATCTTGATATCTTTAGTATTTATTGGGGAAAGCCGTGTCAAAGATTGAAATCACTGCTTATGAAGCCAACGTTTTGTGCATAATAATAAATCAAAGTGTTAATACAATCACTCATTTCAGTATTTACAACCATTAATTTCAGTATTGTAAATAAAACATGAAAACTGTATCTCGAAATCTTTCTTATAATCTATGATTTACAGTAAAATAAACACAATTTAGGATTTTACGGGTTTGACTACTTTAAGTTCCTCATCTCAAGTTTTACCTGAATTTCTCACACAGGGTGATCTGTTGGTTTTCTGGTTCTGTTTTATAATAAAGCATCACCAATGTATGTTATCCATGATGCTAATGATGCAATAAACAGCCAAAAGTATAAATATACACCCTTTTAATGAACATGTTTGGCTATTACTTTTGTTTTAAGTGAATATGGGATAAAAGCACATAAGGGTCAAAAAAGAAAGCAGTTCTGGTCATCTAGTTGCATTAAACTTGATTTAAAGCCGGTATATTTTACAGGTATAGAATACTTGGTGTGCTTTTTTTAAAGTATGAACCATCTCTGTGCTCAGATGGTGAGGTCCCTGGCAGTGCTGTGCTTGTGTTTGATGTTGAGATGGTAGAGATGGAGGAAGGTCTTCCTGAAGGATACATGTTTGTGTGGAACGGCGATGTCTCACCTGATCTCTTCAGCGAGATGGATAAGAACAAAGACAAAGAGCTGGACCGTACTGAGGTAAAATTGCGTCTGATTGTGTGCTTGCATGTGTTTAACTCGTGCATTACTTAAGTGTTTAATTTCTCCTGCATTCTTTCCTCCTCCTTCCTGCAGTTTTCAGAGTACATCCTCCAGCAGGTGGAAGACGGCAAAGGTCGTCTTGCACCAGGTTTTGATCAGCAGCGCATCATGGATAACATGTATGATAACCAGGATCGCAATAAAGACGGAAAAATCACGGAGACAGAGTTTAAACTTAAGGCAGATGAACCTGTTCACGATGAGTTATGAGGGCAGACTCAGGGTCATGATTTGTTGTGTGGTTTAATTTTATAATTATTGGGAGGGAAATAATGATGTTGGATTTTTAAGTGAAGTGTCGCTCAGTGCTATTGACTTGATGTTTGTGTGAGAGATGCGCATGTGTGGGTGTGTTTTATTGTGTTTAGATGATTTTTGTATTTGTCTGAATGTGTGTGTAAATTTGTAGTGATATGTGCAAAACATTACTTTGTACTTTGTAAAAAAATCCCTTAAAATAAACACATTCCAACCCCCAATTGCTTTACATATTGTCATTCATAAATCTTTTTTTTATAATTTATTAAAACTCAAATGTATTAAGTCATGTTCATCAAATCCTGATCACGCCACTGTATTGCAATGCTCCTTCAACAAAGCGATACATCATCAATCTAATTTATTTTAAGAGATGTTAAAGCTTTGAACTTCCATATTCATAAGTAGCTCCACAACACACAAATAACATGTGTTAGAATTTTAAATGCTTGTGAATGTAGAATTGTTTTTTTAATATCTGATCAATATTTTTTTGTAAAAAATTATAAGGAATATAAAGACATTTTGATGATGATTATATATAAAGACTTTTCTTTATGATTGTAGAAACTACATGAACGATCCACTCTGACCTAACAATGTGACTTTGTCTTTACATTAAGCAAATAGTACATAAAAGCAGTCGCCAACATGGGTCAAGAAACCCTGCCTAAGGATAACAGGTGGTAGTGTCTGCCAGGTGTTTTTATAATCCGTACGTGTGTGAGTGTGTGTTTAGCAGGTGTGTGCTGATAGCGACGGACTCCAAACCGGAACTTCTACAACAGTTCTGATCGCACATATTAGTGAACGTGAATCAAGCAAGCACACGTTTAATTGAAGCGTGCTTATACACTCCCTCTCTAGAACAGAGAATAGAGAGAGAGAGATAGGGAGAGAGAGAGAGAGAGAGAGAGAGAGAGAGTTGCTGTAGTGTCTGAATCCGGTTCGTGTTTTGCTGTGTGCTCGAGGGCGTTCGTGAGGGTGTCAGTCGTGCCAAATCCTGGGAGAGTGTGGAGAGACAAGCGACTACTAAAGTTAAGCGACGATAATGGATGACCCAGAAGACATGAGATGAGACAAAGGTATTGAAAACGTATTAAATGGTGACTCAAAGCATACTTTAAGGATGTTTTTTTTAAACTTTCTTTGCATGTTTTAAATGTTTGACAGGTGCAAAATGAACTCCCATTTGTTAATCTCGAGCTTTAACACTTGATTGTTATCATTGAGAATGTTGATTCTGGTTAATGCTCACATTGGATTTTGTGATTTTTATCAACGCACAATAGATTGGTAATTTCTTAAGGACAATTTAATCAACACTTAGTTAACCTGCTTGTGTAGTCGAACTTTGGTAACGTGTTGTCGACATTGTAACGTACCTAGAGTGTTATAATGCTCAATATGTTTGACAGAGATTGAAAAACACCTGGATGGTAAGCAACGTGTTTACTTTTTGCCTTGTTTTTCAAGGTTTGCTGTGCGCATGCGCCGTTCAAGTTTGCCTTCATCGCTCGCTCTGCCAGTTTAACATATTCGATATTGTTGTGTTGTTGTTTTAGGGAACCTGCGATTTGTGCCCATTTTGTCCATCTATGGTAATAAAATTGTACGAGAAGAAATTCGTAATTTATGGAATTGTATTGCATTCACAATAAAACCAAACCAATGATAAAAGGGAGTCACATGGCAATGAGTAATGACAATGAATCAGTCATAATAATTCGTGAAATCTTTTAGTTCTCAAACATTTATATCACTTGGGTGTGCTTTCTCATAAATCTTTCCTGTAGCTCAGTGGTAAGAGCACGCAAGGTTGTGGGTTTGATCCCAGGGGATTGCAAATACCTATGTACAATGTATAGGATAATGCAATGTAATGCCTAAATGTATATGTAAATCATCTCTTTAAAAACCAGGTGTGATCTGTGTGAGATGCGCCTGTGATGGAAGGGGAACATTTACTGGATCTGGGTCACCTAACCGAGGTGGAGCAAACTATTATTCTCAATGTGCTGCTGAGAGATTCTGAACTGCGCAGCAAAGATGAAAGCAGAATGCGGTTAGTGTGTCTACAATACTAAACAGTTTTGGCATATATACAGTGAGGGAAATAATTATTTGATCCCCTACTGATTTTGTCAGTTTGCCGGCTTACAAAGAAATGAAGGGTCCAAGGTTCATTTTACCTGAAAGAAAGCGAATAGCAACCAAAGAAATAAATATAAAGGTTATAAATTGATTTGCATTTCAGTCAGTGAAATAAGTATTTGATCCCCGAATCAGCAATAATTCTAGCTCCTTAGTTTGGTTATGTGCATATATAGACCACAGATTAGTCCCTGTCACTTTAAGAAAGTACTCGTGAATCCACTTGTTATGTATATAAAAGATGCCTGCCAATAGAATCTGTATCTTCCATTTCAACCTCTCCACCACCATGGTCAAGACCAAATAGGTTTCAAATTATGTCAGGGACAAGATTGTAGACCTGCACAATCTTTGAATAGGCTGCAGACAGATGCTTTGTGAGAAGGAGACAACTGTTGGTGTAATTATTTGGAAAATAGACGATGTACTAAATAACTATCAATTGCCCTTGGTCTGGAGCTCCCTGCAAGATTTCCCTAATGGGGTAAAGATTAAAGATCAGCCCAGAACCACACGGAAGAAGCTTGTTAATGACTTCAAGGCAGTTGGGACAGCAAGCAAACCATTGGTAACACGCTATGCTCCAATAGATTGAAATCCTGAAGCACCCGCAAGGTCGTCCTGCCCCCCCTGGCTCATCTGAAGTTTGACAATGAGCATCAAGATGATTCAGAAAAGATTTGGAGAATGTGATGTGAAACCAAATTTGACGCTTTTTTGGGGGGGGGAAGCTGACTATGACCCCAAGACAAACCATCACTACAGAGAAGCACAGTGTTTGAAACATTGTTTCTCTGCTACGTGTACAGGATGACTTCACTGCATTGAGGGGTTGAGGGAGGGTCCAGTGTATTTGCTCGGAGATCAAATACTTAAAGTGTTGTAAAAAGTATTTGCCCCCTTTCTGATTTTTGCATATTTGTCATTCTTAAATTATTACTTTTTTTCACATACAGTCAGAAATGTTTGTATTGTTTTTTCCCTTAATAAATAAAACCATTGTTTAAAAACTGCATTTTGTATTTCCTCTGGTTTTATTTGAGTAATATATTTTTTTTGATGATCTGAATCATTCAAGCATTACAAATATGTAAAAACCAAACAATCCGGAAAGGGGTGATTTTTTGTTGTTTTGTTTAAACCACTGTATATTTCACTGACAGAAATGCAAATCAATTTATAACCTTTATATAACATTTTTTTCCCCTGCTTTTGATATTTTGTCTCTAATTTTTATGCTGGGTTTATTTTAACAGATATAGACCCTTCATTTCTTTGTAAGCAGACTAACAGGGGATCAAATAATTATTTCCCCCACTGTATATAGATATATACACAGATTGTATATTCATACTTGAACCATTTATTTGCATATTTAATTCAGTACACTACAGCAAACTGAGTCAGACCCAGTCCGTCTGCGTACACTCTCAGGGGCGTGGTTCAATGAGCAGCGCTCAAAACGATATCAGAAGGGAGGTGCTGATGTTGTGAATGCCTCTATACGCCGTAAGAAACGTGAAAAAGGTCACGTGATATTTTACTCATCACTAAGCTCTAGTGTACTTATGCAAATATGCGTGTTTGTTTGAGTTTTGTTTTTTCTCCTATGTTTTCTTAGATGTACCTCTGATGGCAATATTTGATAGAGGTATTACCCCCTCTGCTCAATTACCTGAGCAGCAAGAAGAACCAATAAGAACAGAGGAAGAAGGGAAGGAAAATATAAGTGTCGCAGAACATGGCACGAGTCAGGAAGAAAAAGAAAGACAAAAGGAAGATGAGGAAAGGTTGGTACAATGGTTGGTGTTCTGATGCACCTTAATTCAGCATTTTATGTCACGTTTAGTGTGCAAAGTGTGGATTTTCTGGAACAGAATAATGTAATAGTCAAAGTATATTGCACATTGCAACTATGTTTTTAATCTTTTTTTTAGTCCCATTCACAGAGTTCCTCCTGAACCCCTACCCAGGACAAAACTCAAAATCGCCAAGGTCAGCATACATTTCAGTTTGTATTTTAATGTATGTGCAAGAAAGATGGTTTTTGATGTACTAAAATAGTTTAATACAAGAGAAACAACTCAAATAATTTTCATTTCTTTTGACAGAAAATAGAAATGAATGGCGTTTCAAGTGTTGAAGGTAAATAAAACTACACTCAAGTATTGCAAGACTGTACAAAACATGGGATGTCAAAAAAGCAATAAATCACGCTGCCAATAACTTATTATGGTCTCATCATCTCATTTTCTTGCACATCCCAGGAAGTATTGTGCAGTCAGAGGATACGGACAGCAGAACTCTGTCTAGCGCATCACCATCAATGAAGGTATTATCAGCATGGTTAATTGTGCAAATACATCCCTGAAAACTGAGTGTTTCCTTCAAGTTTTGTTGTGTGTGTATGTTTCTGTAGGTCGACTCGGAGGGAGACATTAACTCCGGCAGTACTGAACTCGATAACACTAGATTCGACTCAGTCACCAGCTTGAGCTCCCATCAAATGGTAAGATACACATTCAGTACAGCACAACGCCACAGCCTCAGCATCATTGAGGATGTCAACATCCGAGTTTCCATGTGTGTAGATGAATGGCAGCTTGATGAGCCTGTACAGCGTGGGGGATTTCGGGGATGTTGTAGTGTCAGGACGGATCCAGTTCTCGCTGAAGTATGATTTCAAGAGGGAGGAGCTTCATGTCCATATAATGCGCTGTCAAGATCTTGCGCCGGCCCGCAAAAAACATTCAGACCCGTACGTATACATAGATATGGTTGTTTTGATTTGTCACTTGTTTTGTGATTTATCTTTCAATGATCACTGTTTATAACACCCACTAAGATTTGATACGCTTTTTTTATACCAGAAAATCTGAACATATTCTGAAGGCTTAAAACTACATTTACACTCTAAAACATAAAAAATAACAAAAATAAAATGAGAGACTACACTAGGCTTTACACTAAAAAGAAAAAAAATAAAGCAATCAAAAGTAAACAATTAAAAAACTAAAAGTTACCTTGCTTTAGGAAAGGGATGCTGTCATTCTTTGCCTTTTGTCATCTCTGCCTTTCTTTTAAACACAGGTATGTAAAAGTTTACCTACTCCCTGACAACACATCTCACAGTAAGAGAAAAACATCAGTGAAGAGAAAAACATTAAATCCAATCTATGATGAAACCATGAAAGTGAGCTCAGAATTTTTTTATGCATAATATTCTCTGAAATGTACTTCAGCAGCTTCAAAAGCCAACACGTTAGAAAAACATTTCTGAACTTGCTGGTTGTTTTTTCACTCAACCCTAAATTTTCTTTCGGATCAGTACAATGTCCGCAGGCTGGATCTTCAAGCTCGTGTGCTGAGTATTTCAGTCTGGCACACGGAGAGGATGAGAAGAAACCTCTTCCTGGGTGAGGTGGAAGTGAGGCTGGGCCAGTGGGACTGGAGCCAGATCCAACCAGCCTGGTACACCCTCCAACCAAGAGTGAGCCCTAATACATGAGTTATCTGTAAAAATCTGTACTGAAGATCAGTTTCTTATCACAATACTCTACATCATAGATTCAAATAAGTCCAGACGCCATTATGAGTCGAGGGACCATTCTCTTCTCGGTTAAGTTTATACCTTCTGGATCCGAGGGTGAGTCTGAACAGACACATTCAAACCCTTTTCCACCATGTGACGTGTGCATCATATTATGGTGGGTTTTGCAGGAGATGGCTACCCATTGACTGGTGAGCTCCACATTTGGTTGAGAGAGATCGTCGGTCTCCTTCCTACAAAACGTTGTGCGCCCATTACATATGTGAAAAGGTACTGTATGTGTGCACTTTCCTGAGCGAATGTGTTATTTTCTGTCATTATGTAATAATGTTTTATGTTTTTTTAAACAGTGTGGTATTGCCAGATGAAAGTGGTGTCAGTGGGCAACAGACTCGTGTGGTACGAGGGTCCGTTAACCCACAGTTCAACCACACCATGGTTTATGATGGGTTTCAGTCCAGTGACCTCTTTCAGGCATGTGCAGAAATAATGGTCTGGAGCTCACAGCCATCTACCTGTCTTGGTGGAGTACGACTCAGTACTGGCTCAGGTGAAACGCATGTAGATTTGTCTAAAATCTGTTGTGGCACTATGTAAGTACGTTAACTTGTGTATGTGTGTTGCAGGTGTGAGTTACGGTCAGTCTGTTTGTTGGATGGACTCTACTGAGGAAGAAATCAACGTATGGTTGAATATTATTCAGAGTCCCAACAGCTGGGTTGAATCGAGTCTGCCAATCAGGACCAATTTACAGCTGTGCTCTGAGTAAAGTGTGTTTAACATGTGCATATTTGACCTGTGACATTGTTGTGTAACAATCAGAGTAATTAATCATTTCTACTGACAGATGAGAAACCCAGAGCAGTTACATCTTTACTAGAAAACTCATTCTTTTAACAAAACGAAAGTAGACATAGTAAAGTAGAGGGTGTTGAGTTTAAAACAACGAAATATTTTGTACAAGTGGATTTGTTTAAAACTGACCTTCATACATTTCATTGGGTATTTCAGTGCTGGTGAATAATAGTGACAAATTGATTGTGTTGTTGGGGTGTCCGAGAGTTTCTTTGTACACTGTCATAAAAATCTTAATAGAAATAGAATGAGGATTTTTTTATAGTTTACTCAAAATGTACTGTATGACTTTCTTCCACAGAACACAAAAGAAAATATTTTGAAGAATGTTGTTAATTGAATATCCATACAATAGAAGTGAATGGTGGCCAGTGTTGTTCGGTTACCGACTTTCGTCCAAATAATTTATTTTGTGTTCTGCAGAAGAAAGATAGTCATAAAGGTTTGAAGTGACAAGAGGGCGAGTAAATAATGACAGAACTAGTGAACCTTCACTTTAAACAGGTTAGAACTGGTTCATTTTTTTGTCATACCGGGTCTTCATACCGGGTTGTCTCTCTTTCTTAACATGATTTTGCAAAATGATGATTTACACTTAACTTTGTGTTTTGTAGCTGGTCTTGTTTTGTAACAGCGCTCTGGGTGACATTGCTGGCCAAGCCCCACACGTAAACAATACAGAATAAAACTTATATAATAAAATACCACTTAATTAATAAATACACAGAGTATTTTTACAAGAAACTGCTACGTATTAAATGTTGATGTTGTCAAATTTTTGTGCTGTCAGACTTTTCAATAAACACTGAATTATCCATAAATATTGCCATAAATATCTTAGTACAAATTTTTACTTCAATATTAAAGATATATAAAAAGGTTAAACAAGTAACAACATGTCAGATAATTATGGCAAATCGTGCAGGTCATCTCAAGTTGCAAACATTTCTGCAATGTTACTACTGAGCTCTCATTTCACAACACTTTCTTGACGAACGATCTTTTCTTTGCGCGCGCGCTATTGTTAACATATCTGCCTATATTTATTAAAGCTACTTAAAAAAAACTCTTTGTTCTAGTTAAAATGAAGCATAAATCTCTTTAGATTGCAGTTTTAAATACCACAATAAAGGAAGTCCATAAGTGCTTAGCCGACTAGAGTCATGTGGACGGCAGCGAACCATCAGGTCATATGACTTTAATTAAGTCCCGCCCACGTGCGTTTTCATTGGGGACTTCTTTAATCAAGCGATGTGATTGGTGGGAGCACATTCGATACAAGTATCACAACTCCGGTTGTTTTTGATCAAGTGAGGACAAACGGAAGAAAGTTTCGATGTCTGTCTGAGTTCAATGAATTGCGCCGATCATCTCTTTACACCATGTGGTTTATTTTAGCAGGAGTCGTGATTCTGTGGTGTACTATAGGTAACGATTTATGTAACTTATTGTATAAAAAGTAATACAAGGAAGCATATATGTTGTCTCAAACGCGCATGTGTGTCGATCTCGTGATTTGATCACTGATGCACATTTCCTGTTATAGTTCTACACATAACTTTTGGTGCAAAGGACCATTGCGTACTTGCACCACAAGTTTATTAGGGCATGAAGTTAGAAGAAAGTAATCTTTGTGTCTATGTCCGCAGATGCCGCAGCACTTGGTGGCAGGACAGTTCCAGATTTCGGAAGGACGTATCACGTTAAAGGTATATTTTAATACACGTGCCACATTCAGTGATGTTTCTCTAACAATGTTAATCTGGCACGTGTCACTTTTTCAAGGTGTGATATCATTGCCTTATGCTGAGATCAAAGAACCGTTTGAGGCGTGGTATGATCTCGAGGGCAAGAAAAGTCGAATCGATTATTATCATGGTCAGTGATCTATTCTCTTATTAAACTCCTGAAGTTTGGCAATGGAAGTTGATGCACTGTGTGTTGTCATGTTTTTGTGTGACTCGTGCAGGTCAGGTGAGCACTTTTCAGATCGGGACTGACTTGCATTATGGTGCCCTCTACAAAATCACTCCAGTGACCACTGAGACAGAAATCAATGTCATGAAGTGTTTCCAGCTCAATGGCACCAAAGATGAGCCGGTACTTCCACAGGGAGCCCTGCCTGACCTTCAGGGTTTTCAGGTAGCCGTACTGTTTTAAGATTTAGATAACATTACAGTCTAACAAGTGAAAACAAGTGTGTGTCATTGTGTGTTTGCAGTTTGAAACGATAGAATATTACGGAGGTGCTTTGTGTGAGGTCTGGAAAAATACCACAGTGGTTGGCCATAAGACGAACACATATCGTCTATGGGTGACGCGTCCGGAGGGAAACGATTCCCCGGCCAAACCCTGGCACTACGAGATGATGGGCTTCAACACACTTTTGGGCTCCCACTACGACAAGTACCTTCTAGACTACAGTGACTACAGCCCCCAGATGGACCCCAGCATTTTCAAACTACCTGAAGGTATGCATTGTAATGGTCTTGTGTGCCTTTGTACAATTACACAAAAAAAAAACTAATACTCGCCCTTTAGGAATGAACTGTGGAAATTTTCCTGGTCCTGGTGTGGAGCATCGTCTATTAGCCAATCCCATTCAAGATCTTGTTCATACTTCCCCTGTTGGCCACGCCCACCATATGTTCGGTCACTTTAAGGAACAGTATAATCGTCAATATGACAGCGAGGAGGAACATGAGGAACGTGAGCACAACTTTGTACATAATGTCCGGTGAGGAATTAAAGCATTTCTGTATTCATTACATTATAAAACACTATAGAGAAGTAGTGTAACAATATGCTTGTCTTGTTTGATAAATACACTTGCAGGTATGTTCACTCTATGAACAGAGCTGGACTTTCGTTCTCTCTTTCTGTGAATTATATGGCTGATCGATCAGAGGCAGAAATGGCTGTGATGAGAGGAAGTAAAGGCAGACGGACTTACAGAAAGGCTCAGCCGTTTCCCTCTGAAATTTGCTCTGTGGCCATCCCTGATTCGGTGGACTGGAGGCTGTATGGTGCGTTTCGAGAGCCTCTTCGCAGGTTGTGTTTTCGTGATCTGAATATGTGAACTCTGAATTTATGTTTCAGGTGCAGTGACCCCAGTGAAAGATCAGGCTGTGTGTGGATCCTGCTGGAGCTTTGCCACCACAGGAACACTAGAGGGAGCACTTTTCCTTAAGGCAAATCTACACACATTTCAACACGCACTATTGATAATAACAGAGGTGTGATGTATAACATCATTAACCCAGTATTGTGTATCACATCGAATCACACCCCTTACTAATACACATAAAAAATCCTATTCACTACACCGTACATCTATTTCTGTTTTTTGTCAACTTGTGAATTGAAATGAATACCATGTCTTCATATGAATGTCTTGCATTGTTGACTCTTCTGTTATATAACTGTGGCTATTGCGTACTAAGAGGAGATCTCTTTCTGTTTTTTAGACAGGGACGCTAGTGTCATTGTCCCAGCAGATGCTTGTGGACTGTACATGGGGTTTTGGAAATAACGGTTGTGATGGAGGAGAGGAGTGGAGAGCGTATGAGTGGATGATGAAACATGGTGGTATTTCTTCAGCAGAAAACTATGGAGCATATATGGGCATGGTGTGCACATACTAATACGACATATGTTAAATTCATCCTAACTATTAAGTATTCTGATAGCAGTGTTTATGCATTGTGAAAATAAGATTTGTGATATAAAAGATCACAGTGTGTATGTTCGCATTTGTTTTTCAGAATGGTTTGTGTCATTACGATAAGACATCCTTGCTGGCGAGGGTGAACAGCTACACAAACGTGACCAGTGGTGATATTGTGGCACTGAAGGCTGCCATCTTTAAATTCGGCCCTGTAGCGGTCAGCATTGATGCTGCTCACCGCTCTTTTGCCTTCTACACCAATGGAGTCTACTACGAACCAGCATGCAGTGAGTCCACACATTCATGATTTAACATACAACCTCATAAAGATTACTAACATGACATGTGCAAGGTTCACATGTAAGCCCATTTCTCTGTTGCCATACTGGTTTATACGCAGTATAAATGCATGCTCTACAGGTCCAGAGTGTACATTTTTGGAGGATCTATTGACCGAAATGCAATATAATATACACAACTATGTCTTTAGAGGTGTATAAAAGACCTAGCATAATAAAAGCGTTATGTTTTTATTACCTTAGAATGAGCGGTTTCCCTAAACGGACAAACTGCTCTACAGAGCACATTTCATAAATACTTTATCACCGTCGGCACGTTTGTTATCTCCCTTGGCAAGTTCTGTGTCCGCCACAGTAGTGCTTCGAAAGGGAGGGGTGGAGTGACCCGTTGGTTGCAATTAACAAACTTGCCCCTAGATGACACTAAATTTCATACACTGAACCTTGAAGTAAAGAAGCCACACAACGTATCAAAATACGCTACAGTATTTAAAAAAAACTAAAAAGTACTTTTACAGTCTTTTTCGCAAACCATCAATCGATTGGCCTATTTGATCAATCCCTTCACCATTACACTGACTCAGTTGATTAAGTAAACAATGTTTGATATTAAAAGCTTTTCTCAGTCATGCAATAAATCTGACATATGCAACCAGTTAACACCTCAAATATTCGCATATCCCTGTGATCTTCCATTTGATTTTTTTTTTTGATTTTGTCCCTACTGGATGTGTCGTGACGAGATTAAACCATTAAGAAAAAGCCATTGTCGTGTCTTGCCGGTCATTGGTCGTGTCTGGTGTAGAAACTGTGTCAGTTTTGAAGTAACCAACAGTTTAATGTTCAACAGTTTACGAATGACTCTTTGTATCCTAATTTAATTATTTGGTGTTTGGTAATGAAGGGCTTACTTTGCATCTGATGCAATGACAAACAAGCCATTCACAAGACAACTGATGGCACCTGTATTCATATCAACTAGTATCTAATTAATTAACCATATATATTTATATAATTATATTTTTGATTAATAATCCGATATAATATTATGTCAGGCATTTGTTCTTGCAATGGTATGCAAAATCCTTTTTGTTTTTTAGCATTTTAACAGTAATTAAATGATCAATTTGTTTTGTAACCATATGTTTAAATGTAGCCAGAAATGTAATCGGAAAGTAGCAACAGAACTTTTGTTAACTTGACAAATTCTAACAAAAACAGTCAAACTGAAACACAAGTCGCTTTAGTTACTGAAGTCTTTCAACACAACACATCATGCAAATTGGCAAACTATTAGCCTAGGCTACTAAACGGCACTAAAACTTAACATGAATTGTTACAAATTATAGCAATTTATGCAAAAGACGATGGAAGTCTGGCAGCCTGCATGTTTCTTACGTTGACCACTTTTCTTCCACATGGAAGAAAGTCTGCTTTCCTTAAGCTCACTGGTTAGAGCATGGCGCTAGCTTGCAACGCCAAGGTCATGGGTTCTATCCCAGGGAATGCACATCCTTGGTAACAAATGTATAGTAAAATGCAAAGAAAGTTGCTTTGGATAAAAACGTCTGCCAAATGCATTAATGTAAATGTAAGTCTGGCCAAACTACTGAGTAGGCACCAATCAGAGGCTGCATTTTTATGTCATCATGTAGACTTCTTACAAAGTATTTTAAAACTACAAAAATGCAATCACCAAAGTATTTTCATATAAAATATGAAGCTGTTTTCATCTCCCTTTTCAAGTACAATTTACAAAATACTATTATACAATATCATAAATACTGCCCATCCCATGCATGTAGTTTACATACTTTTTGACACATGTTTGATATCTACAGAAAATGGAACTGATGACTTGGATCATGCTGTGCTGGCAGTTGGTTATGGGATCCTGAGAGGCGAGCCGTACTGGCTAGTGAAGAACTCCTGGTCGACTTACTGGGGGAATGACGGTTATGTACTAATGTCTATGAAAGACAACAACTGTGGTGTGGCTACTGATGCTACATATGTTACGTTATCTTAATACACACATCCTTTTAAAAATCAAATGACGCCACTAAATAAAGTTTTTTTTTTTTTTTTTTTTAATGCAGTATTCTGTATACTAGGACAATTGTTCACAGTTTTATTGTGGTTCAGTTGAAATGTTAATGAACGGAAAATCTTAACTAAATGCTTGTTTGTAAATTATATGCTTTTCAACATGCAGCTTTGGCAGTAGAACCTTTAGAAAACACTTTCGCACAGGCAGGGGTCAGCAATTACAATGCTTACAAGTGCCCTTATCAAACTTATTCAATGTTATTTAACATTGGAAGAAAAATTGCATAAAAAGATAATTTCTAACAAATGACTGCATGCAGTACTACCATTCCTTTCGAAAATATAATGTAAAATTAAAAATTTGACGTGTGACTGAGGTTTGACCATGTGACCTTCAACATCAGTTTTTCTCTGTAATAGTATTACAATAATTGTCTCAAAAAAGTAAGATTGAACCCCACAGGCTAAAATATCAATACAGCAGGTCATGAAACCTTAGGTTTTTTGCTGTGTGTTTGAGAATGTTTTCTTTACGAAATAAAAATCATCTAAAGTCATAAAGAGTTCATAAATCAGCACATTCTAAGTTAAATTGAATTATACATGCTCTTAAAACCATTTCAACCAACATCACTAGCTAAAGTAAATAAAAGCCCACACGGGATATATCTGGTATGTTTCCGAAAAATAAAAGCATAAGTACTGCTTTATAGAGAAGGCACTATTTGACACCCAACATGTCAAAACACACACATATGTTGAACTATTGCTTAGTATGGGTAGTAAGGTAAGTATCATAGATTCAAAACCCCATTCTAACGTCCATAAAATACTATGCATTCACTCTGTGTAGTACTAAGAAAATTGGCATCTTATTAAATTTCACATTTCTAAACAACACTTCAAATGTTCTGCGTATACAATAGCTACACAACCTTGAACACTGTACACTGCATCATTCAAGTACACTGCAGGGCACATTCCCTCTTGTAATATGAAATAAACACATTGGAGTGGGTAAATCATTCAAAACCTGGATCTGTGACAAATACAGTACATATAATATTGAATTATAGTAGAGTGATATTAGTATAATAATTGATGTGGTTAGCTGTAGGTAACTGCCTGTCAACTCAGCCAAAATTACTGAGACTTACTGATATACTTCTGCTGGTTTTGCATTTGGTTAATAGGAAGACCTATAAAGTTTGTCTGCATATGTATGTGAATTTAAATCTCTGTTCGGCTGAGATGTGTATAGAGAGTAGCGTATCTCAGGAACACTGCGGCACATCGCAATGGTATATAGAATTGATGTAACACTGTATTTGATATTATACTTGCATAAGTTTTTATAACATTCAAATACGGTAGAACGCCACTTCTATATACCACTGCAGTGTGTCGCAATATACAGCATCTTCTAAAACTATTTTCTAAGTTTCCCATTTCTCGCTGCTTTTTCAGTCATTGAAATCTAGCGGCAAGGTTAAGAATTGCAACCACCCGTTCACTCCACCCCTCCACGGAATATGTAGATAGAAATAGCTCATTCTAAGGTAATTAAAATAAAACACTTATTTGTGTAAGCTCTTTATACACCTCTGAAGGCATAGCTATGTATATTATATTGCATTTTCATCAATAGATCATCCCAAAAAACATTTTTTAAATGTCTGTACACAAGTAAAATCTAGAGCCTACAGGCAAACATATTTAGAAAACGTGCAAATATCTGTGAAAGTCACACAAATGAGTTTTTGTATCAAAACTCAAATCTCATTCACTTTAAGTTTCCCCATTTATGAAAATGCTGATGTAAAATGTAGAAATATTTGAATATAAGGCTGCAAAGTGTTGTAAGATAATTTATATCGATCTGGACTCATCTGCTAATCTAAGTAGTTCTTGGTCTTCTGTGCTCCTTTGTGATTGGCTGGTTTGTACTGGAATTTGTCCGTCGTGTTTCTGAGGATCAGACCTAAAGGAAGAGAAGAGAAATTTTTGTTTTGTTTTGTTTAGACTATGCCTTTATTTGGTTAGATGAATGTGGTGTGATTGTTCACCTCTCTACATCAAAAATGCTGTCTGGAAGTGGTTGATTGGCAGTCTCAGGCAATCCTAGTGCAAGCACTGCAGCAACCAGAGGGGTGGAGCCAAATATCAGCATAGGCACAACAGGTGCACTGCGTCCAAGCAGGTTTATTAGTGGAGCTAAAACTCCTCCAATGCGTGCGAACATAGAAGCTACGCCGATACCCGTCTGCCTGTCGAAAGACAGAAAAGCTTTCCATATAACATACAGTTTGTAGGATAAATATAGATTTACAGTTCTAGATGATTTTGAGCAAGGGGTTGTAGTCTAGTCACAAATTGTCACAATCTGGGCCTTTACTAAATATTAATTGAAATAGCAACAGTTTCTGGTATTTATTTGTGTCCAACTTAAGGTCAAACTCAACCCGGAGAGGTGGATAAGAAGAACATGCTGGCCAAGCATTTGTCATCATGAATGACACTTACCATCTGTTTCACAGCATGATGACAAAGAGGCCACTTCTGTTACGATATCTGAGAGAACACTTGTACATATTTTTCCTCCCTGCCTATATCAGGATGCAAAAAATGCCAAACTGAGCCTTTGGCTATTTCATGTTTATCTGTTGCTTTTACACTTTAATTGAAACCTGCAGTTAAGATTAAGATTGTGTAGATGTGTGTACCTGAGAACAGTCGGGATAAGTTCTGCAGAATAAATGTAGATGATGGCAAAAGACGCTGTAATTCCAAATTTCCCCACCATGGCTAGAGCAGTCCGTACCTTAAAACTGTCTGAAGTAAGGAGAGTAAATAAACAAAAGAAGTAACAATAAGTAAACAATGGAAATGAGTAAAACAAAGAAAATAGTAGAAACAAGCATTTTGTTTAGTGTCCACAACAAATCACTTGAGTACACTAGTGCTTTAAGTCTCCGTCTGCACTGTTTTAATTGTTGATCAATGTTTCAAAATGACTGTTTGCTGTTCTTTTTTAGCATCTCACACTGTGAACATTCCTTAAACAGCTTGTCAAAATATAAATGGTTCAACTTTTAAAAACATGTTTTCACAGCTGTGTGCCTACTTGTAATCCGCAAATAGTGTTAAACGCTGTTGATACCTCAAACTGAAAGTCTGTACAGTACAGTGTTGACCCATATTGCAGCTTGTGGGATCAAGTGGTATAGATTAAGAATAGGTGTTAAACCAAAATGTTATGCAATTATTATATTTCAAGCGGTTGTCCCCATCCCTAAAATAGAAAGCCAAAACGTTTCACACTTAAAAAAAGAACATTTATTGGGTTCCCAATACTTATACTATGCCCTATGAGTATAGTATGTACTGTTATTGCTAAGGAAAAATATTCGTATTTATTCATTATTTCATATTATTGTTTACTGTATATACTTACATTTACTAATTCAATGATGCATCACTTATTTTGATTTATTGTTGTGGGTAATATCAGCCATTTAAGTGTTCATACACTTTTCATCAAGAGTACTCATATCAACATACTGGGACGTAATTCTTCATTTGAATACTGGTATGGATTGTATGTGAATTGAGATGCAGGGGTCAGAGAGTGGCTGTCGTCTCATTTGATTGGTCACCTTCTGGAATGGCGAGAGTGAGTAGACACGCCCCTCCTCCCACAGCAAGGAACACACTCAGTGGGATTCGCCGACTGTAGGGGAGCAGGACCAACACCAGAGACCTTGCGGGTACCTCTATCAATCCAAACATGAACTGAGTAAGGTAAAGGTCTACCCCCAGGTCAGACACACCAAGAGACAGCCCATAATACACCAACACATTAACAAACCTGCAGATACAAAGAGAAAAATCAGTTAATAAACACTTTAATACGCACTGGTTCTTAAACTTGAAATGCTGAATTCTTGTAATAACGTTGTTATTACATCTGTGACTTGGTTGGACATGAAAAGTTTAACTTGTCTGTCTGGAATGTAGCATAAAAGGAAAATATGCAAATTATGTAAAGCACAGGTATATTTAAAGACTCTTATCTTACCAGATGTAGTACAGTATGAGACTTCTTTTTCTCATCTGTGGGGTCCGAACCAGGTCAGCAGCAGTATATTGAGTCCTTTCTTGCGAGATCTCATTTCGGTCCACCTGTGCCAGCAGGAACAGAAATAAAATAGATTCAGAGAATCAAACTCAGTTATTAAACTTAAAAGTTGGCACAGATATCAGTTTCCACTACAGAATCCCTACATCTACATTCACTTAAATTTCAATGGCACACTTCATTCACTCATAGCCGATGATGAGAAAGTCATCTCTTGTAGCCTTGGGGATTTAAACCGCTAGCTTCAGTCTATCGCTTCCTACAGACTAATAAACAAAGGTCCCCTTGGTAGACTGGTTGCTTAGGGTGGGTGATGGTTGTTGTCATGGTGATGATTACAGAGCTCATAGACGTTTTATATGGGATTCAAAGATTGTGCCAGAGGCGTGATGAAAAAAGGGGGGGTGAGAAAGTGGGCAGCTCACAAGAAAGTCTGTACCTGAACGGTGGGAGGTAACACGCGACCATTAACATTGGCCGCCTTACGCAAAAGAACAATCGCTTCCTCTTCTCTGTTATTCACCAACAGCCAACGGGCTGAATGTGGAAGAACCCTGTGAAAGAAAAAAGATAAATTTATGTTGTAAGAGTCATCAAGGGAAAGAAAGTGATGTACAGACAAGATGTAACACAGAATCTTAAGTACTGCTTTTACTGTTTTTTAAAAGGCAACCACATAGATTCTGATTGTTCTAACCTTGTTTTAGTTCCTATATACAGTCGTGTCCAAAAGTGATGTCCAACTTTTGAAAATGGACAGCTTTGCTTTAAATGTAATTACAGTGTTGGCCTGCTCACCGGGAGACTGCATTCATTCATTTATTTATTTATTTAGAAATTAGATGTTATTTATTAGAATGAACTTACTCGTTGTATAAATACCATGCACTATGCTGTGTTTTAACTTTTCTGTTTTTCCTGTTTGCCCCTGTAAAGCTGCTTTGAAACAATACACATTGTGAAAAGCGCTATATAAATAAACTTGAATTGAATTGAATTGAATTGTTAAAAAATTAATAATATATCGCCGCTGTCCTTCCGAAACCAAATTTACTGTTTTTCAGGAAATTGAAAGAACACTATGCATTTGAGATATTAAATTGTTTACAAGCTCACTTTAATACTTTTTAATGGTTAGATTTTTTCAAACCCAGTGACAAACATAAAAGTTGACTAAAACTAATGATTTATGACAAAATCACGAAACATGGAGATACAAGGTTTTGGACACCAGCGATATGAAATATTTAGTATTAAAGACTGCATTTATGTTACATATTTGTACTTTTTGCTTTGAGAAGAATTTGTATACTTCGTAAAATAAAACCATATTCCCAGATATGCCAGTCTGTCATTTTGACAAATTAGTAAAATTCAACCGGGGGGGCATTTAAAAGATGTTTACAATTATTTTGCAGAAAAAAAAATCTAACAAAATAAAACACAAATATGTTTTCCTTTAATAAATATATGAATCAAGTTGAATAATAGTTTTAAATAAAAAATTAAATAATTATTTATACACAATTTTTATCAAATTAAATTCAAAAATTCCAAATACATCTAAAAAAATAATAAATAAATAACAGCTTGTTAAGCTAGAGGTGTGCTTTAGTATTTTTGTTGAAAGACAGTTGTTTTTCCAGGCACAATTCCCACATGTAATATTGTATATATGTTGTCTCACCAGATATAGAATATAAAGAGAAATCCTGGTGCAGAGATAGCAAGCTGTAGCTTTCTCCAGTCTCTGATGAGATAAGCAACACCTGCAAGCAGCATATAGCCGAATCCAAAGAAATAGTCTGTGAAGATGCCGGCTAACATCCGTCTCTGTGTGCAGGTCCATTCTGTGCCTATGAGGAGTGGGTGAGGATCAAGGTTAGGTTTGTTTGGCTTTGGGGTTAAAGGTCTCAATCTGGGATGTTTAGCTCTAATGCAAGGAAAATTGTGAGTTTGTTACCGTTGGCGTTTAAATGTGTCAGTACAATGTTGTTGTGAATCTGCTTATTAAGCAAAAAGTATACATCCTGTCACTACATGTGATCAAACCCATGACTATGGCATTGCTTGTGTCATGTTATACCAGAGCTAGAGGGACATTAGAAAGTTACTCCAAGGCTCACCAAGCACAAATGCATTGATTATGACTCCCGAGACAGTTGTTCCTATCATGAAGCGCAGGGTGACATAAACAGGGAAGTTTGGAGCAAAGGCAGCGGCCACACCAAATACTGTCTGAAGTGCTAAAGACAAGAGCATGGCAAACCTTCTCCCATACCTTACAGAGAGAGACAGAAAAAAAGACAGAGCATTGATGAGAATATGCTGATGAAATCTTGTTGAATGAAATGGTATTCATTTCCTTATTATCCAGGTGATGACACAGTGGAGGTTGTGATAAAATAACATACATTATGGAGAGTGATGTGAACACTTATAAACGATTGAACGATATAAAGATAGAGTGAAAGAAAGCCAGAGAGATCGGAGCATGACCTCTGGGTTGTCGGGCATTGCCTAAACAAAGTATCCACGTGTAGATGCATATTTGTGTGACTAAAGTGTACCTGTCTGCCATAGCTCCAAATACAACAGCCCCTACAAGCAGCCCCAGCATATAAATAGATGATCCCAAACTGTTCAGACTTGCCTTGTCACAGACCAGATCCCACTGCAAATAAACACACATGAAACCATATTACTTCATAAAAGATCAATTGAGAGCAAATAAAAAGAAACCATTACCCAAGAATGACACAGGACAGGTGTATTATATGCATCGTGCAGAGTTAAGTTTGTGAAAGTCAAGGTCAGCTGTGTCAATCCAAACAATTCAGTTTATATAAACAACATAATAAATATTATACTTAAATATGCTACAATATAAATGCATATTATAGCCTAATAAACATATCAAAAATAATGAATTTTACATATTGATATTAATAAATAGTCTAAATAATTCTACATTTGACAAGAGCTTTAACAACAACAAAAAGCCAATAAACAAGTAATCTGTATAATGTATAAGCCTATCAATATTACCTCTGTGACAGTTGTGCTTTCGAACACCTCGTGGCTGTACACCCATCCTGTTGTACAACTTGAATGTGCACTCTGGTTTTCTACAGAAATACCTGTGCACGAGTCCGAATGCCCAGTCAAGAGAGAGATGCTTAAATTCACGTTTGAAACGTTGCCGCCGTTAGATGGACGTGAACCCCGACAATGGTGGGGTGGCGTGGCGCCTGTGAAGACGCTCGCCATCATGTGGAATGCGAGAAAGATCTGCGGTATACATATCCATACATACAAAAGCTTCTGGTATCTCCCGAAGCCGCCGATCGCGGACAACAGCTGGTCGAAATTCATTGTCGACTTTCCGAGTCGCAAGGAAGATGTTGATCGCTTTAAACCAACACAATAATACAGAAGTGTACAGTGAAGCTCAACACGAGAATCTGAATTTCTGCACGTGCAAGAACCGGATAATATAAAAAACAATTGTTTTTATCCTGGAACAATAGTTTCCATCAATTCAACAACAGAGATCAATAACACATTTACGCAGCTCCAGCTTGTACCGTATATTGTTTCATTGACAAAACTCTATAACGCCACAATAGAGAAACAAATACTTTTACGAAGACGCGCAAGAAAACTAAATGTTTAGAAAATAATGTTAATACAAAGGTAGAAGTCTGTTAATGTTCCCTATAAGGCGCTTTTCCCATCCATCGCGACTGTGCAGATTGACTGTGTTTAACCGAACAAAACACACACCCCGCGCGCGCTAGGCTTGTTACAAAACCTACGAGACAGACTTGCGCACAACAACACCAAATGTGAACGGGTGTATTACTTTCGCTCGTACTGCCAACGATCACAAGGAACTGATGTTAACACAAAAATCATATATATACGCTTATGTATAAACTGTGTTTGACTATTTTGACTATAAATTACACCTGCAGAAAATAACTCTAAATGGCACGCAAATCATGAGGCTGGCTGTACATCAAAGCATTGGGACACGTTAAATTAGTCCCACGCGACTCCACTGCACGAGAAAAGAACTCTTGTTGAAAACAAAACATGTGATACAAAGACATAGAAACAAATTCACGCATAAACTGTTTTTATTTTACAGATTTTATCAAATCTAATGAATACTAAATGTGTTTACAATTAATAAAATCGATTAATTGAAAAGATCCATCAGTATGACTTTGTGATGGACATCGTGTGCCGACAAATAATTTATTCCACGTCCGTTTTAGTGTGATCACAACTCCTTCCTGGAGGAACATTCCTAACTCAGTCCGGTCTACCACATCTCTGACAACATTACCTATCTTTTCAGTGAATACTTGACAGGCAAATGGAAAAAAACTCTCTCTTTCTCTCAACATTGTTCTTGCTTTTGTGGAACCTAGTAACTTGGTATAAGGACCTATTGAGCTGATTAAGACATAGACTATGTAGTTAGATCCTTGGTGTTTTATTATTACATAAATTGGAAAACATTCAAATTAGTTGTGTAGTTTATTATATTGTACAGGTTGTTTCCCACTCATTAAACAACACTCACACAAACTTCAGACATCTGACAAGAGCATGTAACTTCGGTGTTATGAGGCCCAGGGCCATTCAAGATGAGAGTAACGACGCTCACATAGACCTCCATAGGAAGAATGGAATGCGGAACTAACTCACGTCATGCAGCGTCCCACATTTTAAACATTTCACTGAAGTCCATTCATTTCAGTGTCTCCCTAACGCATATGCTGTACAGTCAAGCCCGGATTAAGAACACATTGGGCCCTGGGGCTATAGCAGACCCAAGGGCCCCCTTCTTTTCATTGCCACGGTGTCTTCTGCAGTGTTTATTACATGTTATTGCTATTATTATAATATTTCATTTTCTAATTATTGCATCAAATTTTCTACCGTTTGAATTTCATTTTATATGTATTTATTATATTTGCTTTTCTGTATATTTCATAGTAATTTTATTTCTATGTTATATAACAACAAGTTTACAAAACTTTCCTATTTTCTTTTATTCTTTGTTAAGATTATAGTGACAGGAATCACAGCAGCAGATTTAAGAATGCGGCCCCTTTAAGAGCTGCCGCGTACCCACAGCAACCGTTTCAAATCGGGTTTAAGTGGTTTAAAAGCCTTTAAATGAATAAGAGCGTGATTATATAATGTAACGCTAGACAAAGGCTTACAAAACAAACGCATATTGCGTTAAATATTTTTCTTTAAGAAAAATGTATTTCATGCTTCAAAGCGTTAACATTGAAAGCCCTACTATTTTTTTATTCTTGAAGAAATATACCTTATGTTTAATTTCTATTTTCTACAAGCACAAGTTTGCAAAGCCTACTAAACTTTTTAGGCTATTAAACAAGAGTAACATTAACTCTCCAGATATGAACCTCAAACAAACAGGTTTCCAAAATCAATAAAAACATTTGCAATCACTTCCTTAATGGGTATTTTACAATAAAGACTTCAAATAGGGTCTTAACGTTAAAAAATCTTCAAGCTTCAGCTGAGCACTAACCCTTACGCATCCTAAATACTTCGGGCCGGATCCGGACCTTTGCTTTGATCAATCCGGACCGCGAGACATACGATTATTTCAGTTGTTTAAATTGAGCCTCGAGTCTAAACAATGGAGAATCACATCACACACGATCTCAGGATTGAACTTTTGCAGCTATATCCTCTAATATCTTTATAGCTCCTCTAATATTTTTATAGCTCCTCTAATATCTTTATCTAGAGCTTAATTTGAACCCTTTTCGCTCCGCGCGCGCTGCTTCTCTCCCGCCAAAGACACGCAGCATGAAAAGCAGCAGATACGTCTTAACAATACTAGTGCAGACACGCAGAGCAGATAAATGGACACACAACAGTAAACAAAATGCAGCAATTTTAAAGTACTTGTATCTGTCTGTCGGTTTAATGTTTGCTGTATGTCTCCAACATTTCGTCCAGATGTGTTATATTTTATGAATCATAACGTTTTTAATCTAAATTCAGCATTAGCGTTATTGATCAGCATGTAAACGTGTGACACTGTGAAAACCCATTCTAAAGACTCTTCAGCATCAAAGATGATTTTCAATCATTCATTTTAAGATTTCAATTTTAAAATGGCCTTATTCAGTCAATATTGAAGATTTTGTTGTTATATATTTTCACTGAATATTCTTTCTGTTTTTGTGTAGAAAACAGTAAAAAGACTTTTTCTGGGTTTTCACAAGCGGGTCTCATTTTGCCATGAACAGCGATTAATTGAGATATTATTTAAAGGCTAGTTCTGGTGTGAATGGAAAGGCTGAGTATGAGAGCATTTTAATTGTTAAATTACATTTGTTGTTTGTATGTTGTCAGTAGTTTTTTAATTTATCAATATCAATTATTTATCAGACTTGATAAGTGCACGTCAAAATATAAAACAAACGGCCTAATAAAATATCATATATTTTAGGGATGCACCGATATGTAAACTTTGACAGATCACGACTAACGATGATATTAGAAGATATAGCGGCAAAAGATCAATTCTTAGAGCACGTGTGATGTGATTCTCCATTGTGTAGACTCGCGGCTCAATGTAAACAACTGAAATAGTCACATGTCTCGCGGTCCGGATGGAACGAAGCAAAGGTCCGGATCCGGCCCGCCTATTGAGGATGGCTGATCTACACACTACATCAACAATGTTTGCCATCGAGTGAATGATCATGACAGAAGACAGTTCTGTACTGGATTTAACTGTGAACAGCTGAAGTTCATTAACCAGAGAAAAGTATTCAAAATGTATCGGCTATAATCTATCGGCCTAAATTTTATAATTGGCGGATAACATTGAAAATGACCATATCGGCCGATATCGATTTTGGCGATAATTTATCCTGCATCCTATATCCATGTGGGTTAGTTGATAGAATTGGCTGGAGCCATTTCCTCCAGCCAATCAAGGGCCCCCTCCTTCAGCGGGCACTGTGGCTTCAGCCCACCTAGCCCTTATGTTAATACGGCCCTAGTTGGTGCAATAAGTGCATTTTTTTACATTTTAACGAGTTTGCAGTTGATATTAAATGTTACAATTTAACACAAATACCGATCTTCTATTCATATTACACCCAAGATAAAATGGTGCTACAAATGTAGTCAACGTAGTAATAATCAGTGTACGCGATGTGCACCTTTTTGAGCAAATTGTATGCGAATCACTACTTATTATATGTCACAGTAAAGTCCATTTTAATCGGGGAACGCGATCATGTGCAATTTTACCTCAAAAACTCATATTTCCGATAATTCCGAGAGCACGTGAAGGCAACATAACTCTAATATTCAACGGGTCTGATGAGGCCCAACTGAAGCGGAACCTATGTCATAGGCCAAATAAAGAGAATTGGAACCAATATTCCATAAAAATGTGATCGAAACAAACAATAACGTAAATATTAATCTGACAAAACGCACAATTGACATTATATTAACTATCTGAAGAAACAACCCAACATCCCATAATACCTTGCGCGTGTTGCGTGTAGGCATAGCAGCGTGAGTGGCGTCATTTCCGTCAATTGTGAACATGGAGTCGCACGGATTGAAGCTGAATTTCTGGGAGAATGGACCGAGACCCG